>NW_020451249.1:176933-199219 GCF_003343035.1 Apteryx rowi | reverse complement strand
GCGCAGCGCGGGCCCGGGCGCCCTGAGGCGATGATGCCGCCGCCGCGGAGCGCGGGGCTCTTCGGCGTTTGGCTCCGGCTCCCGTCAGGAGCGAGTTTCCTCGGCGCGGGGGAGGGGAGCTGCCAGCTCCCGCCGTTTGCGGAGTTTGAAAGTCTCAAACGCCCCCCCAAAAATATCCTTCATCCCAAATAGCGGGAGCGATAACGAATTCGGCACTTGTATTTGGAAAAATAAAAATTAAGTGACTAAGCCTATCTCATGATTTTAAGAGGACTGAGTCATAACTGAATACTTGTAAGCTGGCAATACTGACCCCCCCCCCGCCCCAGGCAAGAAGCCATTAAACTAATCGCTAATTTACTCCGTGTTTTTTTCCTTAAACAAACTACTGGATCCTGCAAAAGCCTACTTCAGCTGGGAAGCAAGCGGTGTAAAAAGCTTAACGTTGCTGTGAAAGTTGAGAAGAAAAGGAAATAAATAATGTGCTCCTAAGGAACTTGGTGATTTGGGCTTTTCAGAGAGAAGGTTCAGTGAAGGCGGAAAGAAGACTTCATCCGTCTTATTTTTTGATAAAGACATTTCCCTCTTATTCTATGAAGTGCAACACTTAATGCGTGTTCATGACAGTAATGGGAAGGAACTACAGTAAATGATTTTCTGTATCTGTTTCTGTCATTTTAGCTGTCACACCCTGATCCACTCCCTTTCTTTCTGTTGTAGCAAGTGTTGCTCTTCTGTCCTAAGGCAGAGAACCAGCAGTGAAAATAGCTGTTTAATATTAAAAGAGAGAAAAAAAAGGGGGGGAGGGGGGAGAGACATGCATGGGGATTTTACATAAAGCACTTCATACATTAGAAACACCCTCTCCCCACAGCAGTCTAATTTACAAGGTAAATAATGGAGTAAAAACCCTTACATAGCTCATCTGGCTGAAGGCAAAATTCCCTTCTGCCCGCAGTCCTGCCTAAGTAAACGGACTGTGTTTGCTGGAAAGGTTGCCCCTGCAAATGGCTGAAAATACGAATGAGCACAGCCTCCCGCCTGAAAACCAGTTAACTCAAGTGCCGATATTGTTAAAAGGCAGAACAGATTGGGCAGAATTGGGGTGTGGGCAGAGGGGATGCAACTGTTTCATAGTTCAGCAAAATTAGTAACATCTTCAATTTTATCCTGTCTTAATACAGTTTCGTGGTAATGTCTGTTAAAAATTTACCATGATATTTTGTAATACTGTAAGTTTGATCGTAATAGAATTCTTTAAAGAAACTTTTACCTGCTGGAAAGTTTCCTCCTCAGTTCTATCTTATCATTCATTTTTGCCATTTCTAGTGGTCTGTTACTGTATTACTAGTCACTGCGTTGCTCAAATCAGTTTTAATTTTTTTCTATCCTTTATGTCAATGGCCACAGCTCACAAGCAATATGTTGCCTTTCAGACTTTAAAAAATTGTGGTTGTGTATTTTGCTTTCTGTGTATCCATGTTCTTAAGATTCACGGGGAGAGAAAATAATGTTACTTGCAGCATGTTACCCACTTAACTATTTTGAATATTGAGCAACAGCAGTGGAGGATCACGTCTTTGGAAATCAGAGAGGCTTGTCTCACGTTAGCCAGTGAGCTGAATAAAATACTCCAAGTTAGTTGCCTCCCAATAACAACTACTGTAATTGTTCTTATCCCGCTATAAATGCAAAATGCTTGGGAATGGCCCATCCTACGATATCATATCACTACATCATAAGACTAAGCAAGGCCCAGGAGGTTAAGGGTTTGTACATTTGAGGTTCCTGAACTGAAGCAACTGATGGGTCCCTTTGGTCTGTTCTTTCAGGGACAGAAAGGAGTATTTTCCTGTAGTGCTGCAAGAACTGGTTGATCACTGTGGAAGGTTTATCAATGTCCATGTAAAATTTCTTCACAGCACTAGGAGCTTTAAGGTGTACAACTTTCATTCTGGTAGTTTCTACATACAATAAGGGCTTTGCTGTTTCCCCAGTCATTCTGGTACTGGAGTTCAACAGGAGGAAAAAACCCAGTCAACATTATACTGTGCATTGGGGGTGCCCAGACACAAAAAGCTAAGGTGGCTGCTGCATGTTTAGAGAAAATTCAGAAACAGATTATTTATTTAAAGCAACAGGAGACTAAGGGAGCATAGTGATACCAGCCCCATGCCCACAGTAGCACCAAAATAGCATTGTGAAGGAAGTTCTTTTCATTTCACATACAAAATACTTACCAGAAGCAGTCATCTTCCCTACTTGGACCTGAGGCAGGGGCTTCTGATGGTGCTTCAGTTGGCTCCTTGTAGTTCAAGTTCTCAACCAGCCTACTCTAGGTCTGTATCAACAGAGGTGTCATTGGCAGAGTCTGTAAAACACAGCCATTACAGTCCCTCTCCAACATAATGTCCACAGAAACCCTATGAACTTTGCCAGAGGTAAATCTAGCCACCTTCAGTGGCCCAGGCATACAAAAGGAATTATATGATGCGATACCTGGGCCAGAAGGGACAGAACTCACTGTTCAAGGAGGTCCTTTCTACTGCTAATGGCTGTAATAAAACATCTGACAACCCAGATGAAGCTCTTCTCCTTTCTTTGTAGAGCTTGCTTAGATCTTTGTTGTCAAATCTCTTTTTTGGATAGCTGCCTGTGCTTAAGTGCTCTGAATAGTATTCTGCTGGATATTCAATCCTGAAGCTTTCCCAAGAAAATTTAATCTAAAATTTCGTACTTCAGAGTATCCTGACTACTGAAACGTGCTTGCTGAGTAGTCATAAATTTGTGAACTTTCTGTGACCTGAAATTGCACAGGTTAGCAACAGGCATCCCTGTATTTAGAAAGGGAAGCCGAGACAGCACCAGAGCAGGAAAGGCTCAACAGGTAGAAGCAATCAGCAAAGTAACGCAGGACACCAATAGGAGGTGTTTTATGCCAGAAAGCACTGAAGCATACTGGACTCCAAACTCCTTTTTCTTAAGCTTTCTGATAATTTGTAACATACACGACTAATTTGTTGATGCAAGGAACTGAAGCGTGAAATAGCTCTAGTTAGCCTGAAGGAAATTTCAAGTCTAGACAAGCCCTTAGTAGATTGTGTGGATGCTTGACTCAATATATTCTGTTCCAATTATCCATGCAGACCTTTTGCTGAATTATTTGTGTCTCATCCTTCCTTAAGTATGAGCCTTCTCTCTTCTCATGCAATGCAGTCTATTTTAGGGCTGCAGTTTCAAAAGAACCTTTATCTCACCTCTAAATTCCTTCCTTTCACCATTTTCTTACTCATCACTGAACCCATCATGATAAAAACACAACTGCATTTTTGTTCCCAGAGCTATCCTGAGTTCCAGCAAGAGCCCATGTGATGCTGTAACATGGATTTAGTATCAACAAACCCACGACTGAGCTGGTGTCTGTCATCCATCCGGTAGTGGATCAGCAGGGAGAAGGAAACTGTGTAGCTGGGACTTTCACTTGTGTACGCCCTACCTTGCACAGAACAGCAACAACACATTTCCATCTGGACTGGGGATGCACCTGCCTTACATGGCCTGAAAAACAGCTCAAAACCAGAGTTTGTAAAAGTGTAATTAGCTTCTCACTCTTTAAAGTCATAGGAACAAAATGATCTGGAATTGGCCAGGAGGTCGTTCTTAATTTCAGTTTCCACTCCATCTTCTTTCCTGTTAAGCCTGCTCAAATAAAGGGATTTTATCAAAAGGACTGCAGCTGAGTTTAACAGGTCAAAAGAAAAGGAAGTCTGCAATCCTGACGTGCATTTCTATCTTTGTGACCATTAGCGATGCAAAAGCTATGTCTCATTTTCCACTTGTCTGATGTAAGGATGACACTGCCTACTTGCTGAAGTGTTCAAAGTCTTTACAAACTCTGCTGGATGAAGAGAGGTGAACTGTTACAACAAACCAAAATAAAACAATATTAAAAAAAAAAACCCTTATATTTGCCATGCTTCCTTTTTTTCCATAGAAACTTCTGATTGGTCAGAGCTCCCTCAAGACATATCAGCAACCTAAGAATCACAATTAGAATCTGGACTTTTTTTCTGCAAGTTAAACTGCTTCTCAGGAAGAGTACTAAAGGCTAAAACCTTTCTTTAAATTTTCTAGACATGAGACATTTTTTGCCATCACTCAAGAATCGATTGAATCTGGAATGTCATATAGAAATCATCAATATTTGGAAGAAAGCAATTTGATCTCTTGTGGAGAAAGACAGACGCTCAGGCATATTCTTCACAATTTAAGACTTCAACTTGAAAACAAAAATATTTACTGCTCTGTTCTGAAGCGTTCCAAACAACTGTATTTCATACCATTGTGCAATTTTTCCCCAGGGTATCTCCAGGGATTTTTGTTATCTAACGTTAGTTTTACAGGCAGCAGCTCCTTGACATGTTGATGCTAAGATACACATATATAAGTGTGGGAAGATAGAACGGAGTTTTTTGTTAGCTACTTTGTGTCAGGCAAGAGGAGCTTTCCTCCGAATTCGGATTAGGAGCCTTTTTAAAACGAGGCAGAGCAGTATTTATTTTTCCCTGGGGTAGGAAGAAAACAGTGCTTCCTGACAAGAGGTGAAATGTCTTACAAAGATTACAGGTGAAGTCTGGGGAATTTACAGGTGCAGAAGCCAGGCCGATGCCACAACTGGAGGAGTAGAGACCAGTAAGATGCACCCTTTCTCTACCAATCTTAATTACTTGCCAAGATTGCTGTTTCGACTATGAAAATGAAAGTAGAAATTCACTCATTTCATACATATTCTCCCTTTCATTTTTGCAAAATTCCAGTACACCAATTTGACAGAGCAGTCCAGCATTTAGAAGGTTTATTTTGAAGCTATTTTAAAACATAATGTGCCACTTACCAATAAACTACTAACTTCCTGACTGATAATAAGCCACAGCTAGGTAAACAACATCCATACTAAGGGGAGAACCTGCCAAACTGTGCTTTTAGCAACACTTACTACCGTGGGTTTTCTACGTGCAAATGGTAATCATTTGTTCCCTTTTTAATGGAAATATTCTTACAGCAATGACACACAGGATGCTCCAGGAGTCTGTAATAATATGAGACATGTCATATACCCGTTTATAGCCTTTGTTTCTGAAAGGGCAATAAATGGATAACGACAGGGCGGGGGGAACCAAGCAAACTTACTTTGATGAGTGTTGAGCTAATATTTTGCCTACATAATTAAGTATAATGTTATGAAGTCATAACGGTGTTTAGTCTGCCCCCATTAAACATTACCTTTGAAACCATTGTAAATCGGAGTGGGTCTTTTGTCACAGCTGCAAAAAGAATGTAGAAAGTTATGTAGGACTGTATGATTTGGAGCATGATGGGAGAAAATGTGGATTAGCCATATAATATTTTATATTTCTACTTCAGTTCAAATTGTTACATTTGGCTTCTGCCTATTAAAATGTTTGCATTTAGTATTAATGCCACCTTAAAATAATTAGTTACTTTTTTCCAGTTTATCAGTAAAGAAAACATCAACTAAATCAACACACAAGTCAGACAGTGATGAATACAATATTCTAAATTGGGTTTATTTCTTCAGACATCAATGTAATACATAAGCACATTTAACTAAGAGGGGGGAAATATAGTAACAAGCAACCAATTAACAGAAACAAAGCAAGTATTTGAAATCTTTGTTCTATACTTACACATGAAAACTTCCCCGAAAGATAAGTAGGAGCTGTCAGTCAACATAGCAAGGATTTCAGACATATATATATTATATAAAAAAAACTCATTAATGAGTTTGTCATAACCAAAATGTATTTATTTTTAGGATAAAAAAAGAATAACCATTACCTCATGCAATGTACAAAGTCTTTAAAACAAATTCATTAATGCAAGTGAAAGACTAACTCCTTAGGCATTTTTTTTTTTAAACATCAAAAAAAAAATCAAGGAGTTTTACAAAATTCATCTCAAATCCTTTCTTAACACTGGGAAAGAGTCCTGTAACTTTCTTGCACTCCAGGAATTTATTGAGAGGTACTTCTTTCAATACAAGTAAGTTCTTGTAACATATCTAGGAGTTCTCTAAATTACAAGAGCTTCTAATGACATTTCTAAGTGCAAAAATGTTTTCTTAGTGTCTTCCAATTAATGAGGTAAAGAGTCAGAAAAAAGGGGGTAGCAGGATATCAACTGTATGTACACATACAGTACAGATGGGAAAAAAAAAAGGCAAATCTGAAATACTTGGTTACGTATGACAAGGGAGATGTGAAAGGAGGACCGAGGTGGGTGGGGGGAAGAAACCAATAGTTCCCCAGCAGAACTTTAAACCAAAGCTCTCAAAATCCACTCAGCAGATCACCAATAGCTGAAAATAAAGAATATTTATTAGCACGTCTGACAAGCTGGACTATCAGCAAAGAGGCCGTACAATAGTCACAATTATAGCTGACTGCCTAGCAATGCTGAGAATGTAAATGCTGCTTTAACAGCTGCATCACATCCCAACCAACTCTACAAAGACTAAAAGATCCATCCAGTTATGAGTTCCTGACAGCAACAATAGGGCCACAATTACAGAGCAGTAGCTTCCATAGTAAATAATATATGGCAAATGAGAGACTGAGTTAGCAAAATGTGCTATAAAAGAGTATAAAAGTTGTTTTTAAAAACTTTCTAGAAAGTTCTTCTTCTGGGAAGGAGGAATACTAGTCTGTGGCCTGGCATTATTACAGTAACTAAAGCAGTTGTATCAGATTGCTGGTGATCAACTTCTTCCAAATCAGAGGTGCATTCGTAAAATGCCCCAGGGTGAACAACCAAAGGCTGGTCAGACAGTCAGGGAATTTTAATAGCTGCAGCAGAATCAGCTGTGTTTGTAGAGGACGGACTAACACTTGGGTCAGAAATCTCTTTACTTGGTATGCAGGGGACAGCCTGACACAGACTAACACGCAATTTGCAGTCCCTCTGTCTGGGTCCCAAACACAGCCCTGAGAATATTTTCGTTTTCTCCATTTTAAACCCTTCTTGCTGGGGAAGGTGTTCTGCTGCATGTCTGGCGAGCCCTGAGCTGCAGTCCCCACCAAGCCTATCAGAAAAGGTTAGTTCCATGAAGAGACATTTTGAACTTGAAGGTGGGTGTGGGAGGCAGAGGGGTGGGCTATTAGCTCAGGTAAAAAATCCAAGTTGCTTTTCTTCAGGATTACTGAACCCCAATTAATCATCCTGGGTTAATCAGCTTCTTGATAGCAGATGTGCCCAGTACAGCCCCCCTCTCCCCCAAACCCCCTCCCACACGCTGGCTACTAGGGGTGACCACTGTGAGCCCGAAGGTAAATGAAGCAGATCCCAGCTTCTACAGCCTGAAGGGGCTGGGAAGGACATATTCTTGCTTCAGGTTCACCTAGAGGCTCCTCCTGCCATTTGTCCCCCCTGTTACCTACTCAGCCACCTCCCAACGAACTGTATCAGTTCCATCTGCTTTGAAGCTCCAGGCAAACTATACAGTTTCCATCCAAATCCTCAAATCTTCAAGTTCTTCAGTAGTTTTCTTCTCATTCTGGGGCAGGTTTTGAAGTCTAAGCAAAGCTTGCTCTTGTGTTATGAGAAATATTGCACAGTTCCTGCCACCAAGGGATGCAAAAATCATGTCATCTTTCCCAGATCTGAAAGTCTGCAATGCTACCACTCCAAGCCCATGTCACTCCCATTTGCTCTTTAGCCACATAGTAACATCTTCTGAATCTTAAGAGTACAGTGGAGTTATTTGCTCTAAAAGCTGATCTGATCTGCATTCACCAAAAGCAGTATTCTCTTTGAACACTCATGTGTTCCAGAAATCTGATACTAACAACTCAAAAACATACTGTAAATGAAATTTAATGGAACAAAAATTCAAGATTTACAACAATGTCCAAGTTTCATTTCATTTTTTCTTAGCGGATGCTTCTGAACTGCTCTGTCACTTCAAACTGGACACACTGTACTCTGCCTTCTGTCTACACTATCATCTCAGCCAAAAATTCAACTTTATTTTAAAATGCCAATAGAATAAGATGGGCATGGAAATGCCATGAACCACAGAAGTAAAAGACTACACTGTAACATTCAGGAGAGTGGCATAACCTCTCTTGCCACTTCACCCCTCATACAGTAGTAGGGGTTTTTGGAGTTTGCTTTTGTTGTTTTTAACCTTAAACATGAGTTCAATCCAAAAAACACATTCAACTGTACATTTTCTGAGGCTTCAGAAGACACTTTCTCTTGTTTCCATTTTAAAAAGAAAAGAAAAGAATCAAGGTTAGAAAGAAAGGATTAAATACAAAGTTCCTTTGGAGTCCATCCTCAAAGGCTGGTTATCCAGAAGTAGTCATCTTCCTCGATCTTGATGTTTTTTTGTTTTTGTCTTTTTCTTTTTGTCATCTGTTTTAGGTTTCAATGCACAGACACATGCAGACACACCAGCAATTGCTTTGGGTAAGTCTGTTCCTTTGTACCACTTATTTTTCTCCTTATCATAAACTTGGACTGTTTTGGAGAAGACTGTTTCTTCCCAGCTGTAGCCTCCAAGAATATAAATCTTGCCTTCCCAAACAGCCACCCCTGACTCACTGTTTGCTTGCAGCAAAGGAGCAACTCTGGTCCACTGGTTGCATTGAGGGCTGTACGACTCCACACTCAGAATGTCAAAACGGGCCATGGTTTCTATGTTGTCATCGCTGCCTCCAATGGAATAGATATGGTCCTGTAAGGTGCACATACTGTGCCACCCCCTGGCAGTGATCATTGGCCTTTTCTCCTCCCAAACATCCGTGCGATAATCATAGCAGAGCAGATTTTTTCTATATGGGCCAATTTGGTAATCATGGCCTCCTGAAATGTACACAAATTCCTTGTAGACTGTTCCAGCATGGCCGTAAGTAAACCTAGGACAGGCAAACAAAAAATCCGTCTTAGTACTTACGGACTTTATTGAGATACCCAGCATTTAACAAGGACTGATACTAAACAAGAAAATTAACAGTAACTGAAGACAGGAGAATCCCTAATCCTGTTAGTTACCCAGTAACTTTTCTCCATATTCATACTGCTGGCTGCAGAGTGCTAAGGTACAACAATCACTTTTCAAGGCATCCTTTTCATACCTGTTCGCTACAGAGCGCTAAGGTATGACAATCACTTTTTAAGGCATCCTCTACAGTGTGTCATACAACAGAAGTAACCCATCCTGCTCTAGTTGGCATGGCCTTCTCTCCCATTTTCCTGTTCCAGTGCTTGGGTTGGATCAGTCTGAGAGGGCCTGAGAGGAAAAAATCCACATCTCAGCAAGGGATTCTATGACAGAAAGAGGAAATAATC
Organism: Apteryx rowi; assembly: GCF_003343035.1. Classification (NCBI taxonomy): domain Eukaryota; kingdom Metazoa; phylum Chordata; class Aves; order Apterygiformes; family Apterygidae; genus Apteryx; species Apteryx rowi. Next base: position 189,847 of record NW_020451249.1, on the reverse strand, counting down.
ATGATACCTGTCAGACTTAATAGTAGCGATTAACCAAGAAAAACCAACAAGAAAACTACTACTGCCTTCCCCTTCCACAGCTTCAGGATCGTGAATCAGTTCTTACTCACCAGTGTTCACAGCCCAGTTTATTTACAGGCATGTTAAGTTCAATGTCTTTTTCATGATCTACCTGTCTGTTCTACCACTTCCGCTATACAGGTTATAACTTCTTCAGTCACCTCAGAACAAGTCAACAGACCTTATTAATCATAGATCAGAGGCCATATTTGAAATAAGACAAAAAAAGCTGGTAGAAACCAACATCATGCATGCTGTTTCCATAGGGCAAAGAGAAAATTGCTTTGATTGGCTATAATAAAGCCACTACAAACCCAGATCTTGAGGCTGTTCTTAACTTTGCATAAGGATATTTCTGACCAAACCCTTTTGAACTCAAAGTAGAACGCTAAGATGAGGGATAGCCTCAGCTTCTTTGAACATATCCTTCCTGCACATGCTTTTTTTTGGTCAAAAGATGTAGCTGCAGCACCAGCCATGATGAACTGGCTCATACATTGATAAGAAAAGCCTAAACAATTTAGTGCCCACGGGGCTGCAGAGCAATATACACATCAAGCTGCACTCCACTACCATCCTTTGTAGTCAAGGACTCAAGATAACTCAACCTCTATGGCAGACAAACCTATGTTAACATTGCTTTAGCCTGGAATGCTTTTGAACCATGCCTGAACACGCTCAAAACTGAATGTGGATAGAACCTCGAGCTGTTTTTATTTCACATGGTAATAGTTTGTCTCAACTACGCAAATTGTACCGTAACTTCTTCGATACATACAAAGCACCAAGCACTTTGGTGCCAAGGGAGAAGGTGGAAAAGAAAAGCAAGAAAAGCCACATTTACCCTGAAAGCATAATACTTCTGAGAAAAAAAACAGGTGTTTATTATTCTAGAGACCTACCAAAGTCTCTGATCCCTGACCAGTGTCTGAATCAGATTATTTTAGCAAGCTCCCACTACAAGAAACAAAAATCCATGACACACTTGGCTTAAGTATGTAGTGTGCCGAGGAAAGACACTGCAGCTGTAGGGGCTGCAGTACCATCCTTGGAGAACTTGAAGAGAAGACTTCAGAACTCTATCGCTTCTTTGTCATGTGCTTCAGAAGCTTAAAGGCAAGACTAAAAGACCACACATCAAAACAAAAAACCCTCAGGGATAGCTATGAGATCTAATCCAAAAAAGGCATCTCAGAAATTCTGTAGCTCACAATCTGCCTAACCACGGAGGCACCCAAATCCTGCTCAGTGCTTCCACGCAACACAAAATTCCCTGGGCACGTGCATTCCAGCTTTTGCACCTTCCAGAAGTGCTGCGTGTAATGTAGATAGGCTCCCAATTCCTGTCCCTAAGAGACCACGAAGTAGAGCAGCATCCAAATCTCCTGTGGCACCCAGCCTGGTTGGTATACTCTTTGCTTCTCTACACACACAGAGGGGTGGGTCTGAGAAGCTAGACTACCTATCTGGGCAACAGGATGGACAACCTGAATTCCTTTCCTTTCCCAAACTGGGTGGGATTTTAAACCCACATCTTCTAACCAACAAGCTACCTGAAGACATGCAGTACAGCACACTACGGAAGCAGTGTGAGATAACAGATAGTTTTTAGGAGGCAAAACAAGAAGAGTATGGTGACATTGAATCCAACACATAGCAGAGGGTTATTGAACTGCTGATAGCAATCTCATCACATTCAGATGTGGGTTTTTTTTTTTGTTTGTTTGTTTTTTTAATCTTTAAAGAACTTCACTGACCCTGGGTGACGTAGGCTAAACCTCTCCCTATACTAACAGGGAAGCAGAAATCTATACAGGTAAGTGGTAGACACTTCCTCTTAAGCCCATGCAAGCAGTCTAGCATAGACTGCTATAGAAAAAACACTGAAGCTTTTCTTTTTGCCTTAATCAATGGGTAAGTCCAGTGAACAACAATAGTTAAAACAGTAATTTGAAAAGGCAATCATATCTGAAGCATCAAATTGGCTGTGAATTTGTTATTTTACAATATAGGGAGATTACCTGTTGAAACAGGCTAAGATGCCTTCACTTAGTCTAATTTATGAAAAGCTCATCCAGAACTGCACATATTAGGCTTCAGATTAATAGAAAACTGCATGAAACAATACACAGTTTTAAAACATTCAAAAAGAATGCTTTCTGTAGGCCCTGTGGTTTAAACAGTGGCATTTTCAAGTGTGCAACAGAACAGGACATTTCAATACAACAGGCCCAGCCATTCTCCAGCTGCAAGCAACAAGCATTTTGGCAGCATCATCTATAAGAGAGTGGACAGAAAAGACAGAGGTATTAAGGAGAAAGAAGTTTCATTTCAGAACATATTAGAACCAACTGCCAATTCCGAATAACCTTCCCAGGCATAACGCTGCAAAAATTACAGCTTCTGTCACAGTAACACCATTCGGTAAGCTCTAGAAAAATCTAGGATTTATCTTCTTAAACAAAACAAACGCCACATGCAGCCCAACTCTATTAGAACCTTGGGAATCCCCTACTCCAACTAAAGTCCAGGCGAGCTGTGGTTACTCAGAATCTTAAGAGTCCATCTGTTGCAACCTTGCAAGATTATTCATGACAACTAGCAGAACAGCTACCATCATTCATTAACCTGTTTCAACGCATTTCCTCGTACAACTGCTCTCAGTTACTCCGCCAAACTTTAACCTAGGGCCACACAATTAACTTCACTGATGCCTGCAGCACACTTTTGCTAAGTCTATTCAAGATGAGAATACATTGCACCAGCTGCTGCTCTGCCAAGCTGGTCAGCTACTGCTGTTCCCTTCTAGACTGGAAACTGTGGCAGCAACTGCTCCCAAAGAGACAGGAGAAATGGCTAAAAAATATAGCACCTCTCTTAGGAATGGGAAAGGTATCCTATAACCATGAACCCTAATGAGGTTCGCACAAAATTCACTTGTAGCAGACTTGGACCAGCTCCATCATTTAGATAGCTTGGCTGAAATTTTCCACATTAAGCATCTGCCTCAGGATGTGGCATTTTCTATTCCAGTAAGACAGGGCTATTTCAGTCCAAACAGCTCAGCTCCTTCCAAGAAAAGTGGTTAGGGAAAACAACACATTGTTTTGACCACATGGGGGGGTGGGCGGGAAGAGTCTGCAAAGCTCCTTCGTTGAGGAGCATTATTGTTCCTGTGTACAGCAACGAGGACAGAGAACTCGGAAGCGGACAGGAGGCCTGCTTATCAAGGATGCAACCATTGCCTTTCCCCTGAAACCCTCCACCCACGTGGCAAGCCATGACTCTTTGGAAAGAAAAGAAAATCCTTATCTGAACAGTCTGAATAAAATCTTTAGCAAATATAACTTCTGAAAATCCCACCCCACACAGCTCTAACCAAGTTACACCCAAGCCATCACCACAGAACAACCCATGCCTATCACTCCAAGGAACAGTTTGCCGTACAGCTGCTGGGTCAGAGCAGTCAGAAGCAACACCAGAGCTAGGGGCAGGGAGCCTGCTTCCCGTGACCATGCACTTAAGAGGACCAAAAACACTCCCCTACTGCCCCCTTCAAAAAAAACAACTGTGGATGTTCCCTTCACAGAGGACAAGATATAAAATGTGCTAAACAAAAGGGATACAGCAGGACATGTTTTCTGATGAGACTATGACAGCAAGGAAGCAGAGGACTGGACCCTCTAATTCCTCCTAGATGAGAAGACTTGCTGCTAGATTAGGGTTGGGGAAGATGTCATTTGGCTAAAAAGAATAATGAAAGTCAGCATGAGAAACAAAAGCATGTGATGGGGTAGGAAAACATGACAGAGATCAGATGAAGAGTATGCTGAAGGGAAGACAGGAAAGATATGCAGAAGCAACTGTAACCAGCATGCATTCTCCTAGTCTTGAATAGATCACAAAATTCTCTCTCATCCTTCCTCTGCTGTCAGCAAATACATCTGAAGTACACCAGTAAAAGATTGCCCCACTCCCTTCCAGCAGCTGTCCACACCTGCTAAGCCCACCTTTTTCCTTGAGCTCAAGTGGCATTAGCTTGTATCTGCTTTCAGAAAGATAGTTTCTGCTGTTGACCTCGGCACTGATCTTTGCCTTTTGCAACCCAAACACAGTTATTTTAACTTTATTCCTTCTGCACAGAAAAAATATTGCTGCTAACCATATGCTGCCCGATGCAAGAGTTCCCAAACAGGGGAGAGAAGGCTGGAAAGCCAGAAAATTTGTAGGTACTGAGTGTTCATTAAGATGTAACTAAAGATGTATTAACAGGTAGGAAAGCAGCTATAGGGAAAAATGGGAAACTAGACAGTTCACCATGCAGCTGCGCAAACACCTGAACTGGCACAAGGGAGAACTAGCACAGGCACAGGACAGAGCAGGCAGGAAGAGACAGGACACAGGACTATTTCTTTGGAGTACAGCAATAGCTTAAAATAGTCACTGCATTACTAGCTTAACCCTGCAGTTTAACAACCAGCTAAGCTGATATAACTGGGGTCTATCCCATAACGGGAACATTTGCCTGGTCCAAGCTGATCAGCTTGCCAACCTAACCAAAAATTAGTCCTTGTCCCCTATCTCATCAAGGTTCACTTTTAAATGCTGAAGCTGCAAAATTCCCAAAGCCAACACACAGGAAGCAGTAGGGACAGACAGACAAGACCGCCCCTTTTCAGACAGCTTACAATCTGATCAGCTTAAACCAACCATGCAACCATACCCAAAGACCATTTTTATATAGTGGACGGGGGAACAGGGAAGCAGGCAGGAAAAAGGAAAAAAAAAATTTCTAACCCTGTTCTAAGGCAAGTGTTTTTTTTTAAACAACATACAAGGCAGTCAGGCCACATTTACATTTCCTTGAAAAATGTGTTTGGAACAGCTGTGCTACAATTTCTGTGAGATGTTACTGGAATCTCACAAGCCACCTCAATTAACAAAAGGGCATAAGAACTAAAGATACTCTCATATGCAGCTTTCCAGGGAAGATGGTGATGTGTAGCCTCAACTGCCAGATCTGCCTACGTGAGCAGAAGAAAAAAAAGCATCCTGCTTCTTAAGAGCACTCAAGCCCAGCTGTTAGCCTGGATCAGACTCGCATTGCAGCACCTACCCAAAATAGAATTGGATAACAGGCTTCTGTGCCTTCACTAGCTGCCTAGGGCTCTGCAATTCTGCAGCTAAGGAAATAAGGAAAAAAAAACTAAACTCTAAAAAAATCAAATTGCAAGTATCTTGTCGATGATGCCACTAAGAAAGCAAGCACTACTGCTGAAGCCACAGGTTTCAGACATTGGGAAAATACCACACATATAGCCAACACCCTTGTAATTCTCAAGAATGTGAAATACCATAAAATCTGAATAGCTGTTTGCAAATTAAATGCTATCCTACTAGCCTTACAAAGTCACCACCCAAATGCTGATTCCTGGTACAAGTAACATCCTTCACTGTTGTTACTTACAGTAAGAGCTTCAGTACTAAAGCCTTTGAAAAGCAGAGCAGATAAGTTTTAACTCAGACTGCACATGAGAGAAAGAGAGAGAGAGCAATCCCATTTGCCAAGGATATCTGGCATTTGCATACAGGTAAATGTGGATCATCTGCAAAAGCCAATATAAACAGCCAAACAAAGACAAACACCTTACAAGGAAAATGACCACAGCAAGGCAACAAAGTAAGGCCAAACAAATTATAAAAGCCTTTGATCAAGACCTAAACAGGGCCTCTGGAAAGACTCAGCTCCAAGTGACTTCTGGAAAAAATATTAAGACCCGGAGAGCAAAATTACAAGGCCTCTTCCCTTCCTTCCTTCAGGTGTACCTTGGGACAGAAATCAAAACCAGTTGAGCTGATCTGAAGCACACTGCCTGGAAGAGATGGTTGCTCAAACACTGCTTATATGGCATGTCACTTGCTGATACAATGTTGGTTATTTTTCCTTTTGCCTCCCTCCTACGGATACCCATTCATCTACTAAAAATCACATAAGCTCCCTCCACCACCACTCTTCAAACACAGGATAACTTTCCAAACTTATCTCTATTACCTTGGCAAGCCTGCTATATAGGACCATGTATCTTTTTGAGGACTATAGGTCTCTACTGAAGAAAGCGCCCCATTTTCATTCCTGCCACCAACAGCTACCAGCATGTCAGTAATAGCTCCCAGGTAGAAGTCTACACGACGTTGTCTCATGGAGGCAACCTGTCAAAAAAGCAACATGTTGAAATCTTCAAACATCCAGTAAGCAAGCTGACTTAACGTATATGTATATTCATGTCTGAGGATAGCTGTTTTTTCCCATTCATTTGAAAAGGGGAGCTACTGGTTTTGATTATATTCAAAAAATACTTCTGTTTTTCTGCAGTACCATGTTACATAGGACCCTCTTTCAAAAAAGGAGATGACAGAAAGCATCCAAGAAACAGGCCACTCTATAAACGTTTCAGTGTTACATGGGTCACCTTGCAAAACTCCACAAATAAAAGTATATTGGAAGCACTCAAAACCAGAATTGAATCACAGAGGATTATTGGCTCAAAAAGACAGGAACAGTATAATATTTTATAGGTCCTGCATCAGCAGCAGGGTTTTACAATATGACTGGAAGTGAATAGCTTGTTCTAAGAGACATTTAGCAAATCAACACTTGACAAATGTCAGAGGCATTTTCTTTTTATATCAGACCCAGTTTTGATTTATGTGTGCTACTGCTTGGGAAAGCTGAACCAAGCAATCACCTCTGTAGGCCCACTCTAGCACTATTCTCAGAAGTAATTTGAAAGAGCTGCAGTTAGGTGCTGAACAGGAATTTCAACAGATTAGATGCCTAGTTTCTAAGTGAAGTTGAAAACCTGCCCCAAACTCTTTCCCTGCGTATGCAACTAAAGCATTCACACAAAGGATTCAAGTAGCTGCTTCCCCATTTAAACAAGTCGATTTTCCATTTACAAACATTGTTACACGTTGACTAATGTAATGAGCATCTTCCTTCCACCAAAAAATGAAGAACACACTCCAAACATTAAGGACTTTAAACAGAAATATAATACAGCTCAAGTCTCACCTTTATCCACTGGTTACAGCGGGGATCATACCTATATAGGAGATTTGAAGCTGCATCCCCTCCATTGTCTCTTGAAAAGCTGCCTCCGGCTATGAAGATGAAGCCTCCCAAGACTGCAACACAGTGGTGACTTCGTCTGGCTGGGAGAGGGGTTTCTGCTACCCATTGCCCCTTTCTGACGTCCAAGAAGCAGGTATCATCACTCAGTTCCAAGCACCGTTCGGAAACCTCCCCGCCAACAAAGAGGAGCCTTTCCTCGCTAGTTCTCAGAGCAGTCCGTTTGTTCTGCAGCACCGGCTGAGCAGTGACATTATTATGATAGTTCACCGCTTCCTCTATAAAACCCTCACAGTTTGCTTCTTTGGGAAGAAGAGAGCAGACAGCAGGCTTGACTCGATGGAGAAGATCGCTTTTAGGTATCAAAGGAAAGTGAATGTTATCCAGAACCTGGTAAGCCTCGTTCTCTCTTTCTGGGTACTGGGTAAGCCACTGCAAGGCAGCCTGCAGCAAGTCATGCTCACACTCCTGCTGCACATTGCTGCTGTCCAGGTACTGGCACAACTTCTGCATGGAAACATTTTGCAAGAAGTCTGGGGTGAAAGACAGCGTGCCAAAGTTCTGCAAGATGAAAGAATCAATGTAGGAGTCAAGGCGCTTCAGGTTGTAAATAGAGGCTAGCTCTTGCAGGTACAAATAGTTCTCCTCACTGACTTCATTCTCAAGATACTCGCAACAGAAGTCAACCACCTTCCAGATCTGCAGCAGATGAGCCGTTTCGAGCACATAGTCAATATTGCCGCCATCTAAAGACAGCTCACTGCCATACAGAAAATCTACGACAGCCTTGAGACCAATATAAGAGGCTCCAAAAAGTTCAACCTCTTTTTGGTGGGCTTCTCGCATACCAATAGTGAACATAGAGTTGAAGTAGTCACTGCAAACAGCTAGGAGGTTCCGATGGGCAGGGACTCTCTGTTCATCCACCACAAGGACAATATCACAAAAGAGGCCTCGGTGCCTCTGCTCATTCAGACTCTGAAGAACAAGACTAGAGTGGTCGTCCCATCTGTACACCTGCAATAAACAAACAGGATCAGACTGATGTCTTCTTTAGCAAGGGAAACTCCAGCATTTTTAAAGTGTTTTCTCAAGACATATATTCACACACAGAAGAGAAAGCTTATTTCTGCTGCAATTTCTGATTTGAACCAGTTGGCATATGATATACTATGAGCCCAAGCTCCTCACCTTCACTTTGAAGGGCCTATACAGGCTCTATCCTTTCCTACTATGCATTTCTGTCATAATATACTCCCATCTCCTCCACAGCGCTGGATCCAAACCTCCTCCCTCATGATTTATAAAACCATAATTTTCTGAAACTCTTCCACTCATTGTCTTTAAGATATCTTGCTGGCACTTCCTTCCTTATTTGTCCCCCAAATGACTTTTTACATAGTCCCTCATCACCAAGCTACACACCAAATATTTGGAGTGGGAGACACACATGCAGCAATGTGCCAAATTTTCATTCAGCCCATGTATTGTTTGGGTTAGTGCTTACTTGACAGCTACCCCCTCTTAAGTCTTTCCAGAACTCTGCATTGGTAAGCTCATTAGGGTAAAATCCCTGTCTTTCTTTCCATATTATTCCGGGCACGCACACTGCATTCAAAAAATAATAGCTGTTTATTTATGTGCAAAGCCACACATGTGGATCACTTATTCCCATATGACTACTACTTGCTTCCAGAAACCAAGGTAGTTTTTGTTTTAATGAATTCAACTAAATATATATATTTTTTAAAAGGGGAAGATGCTGTCAGAACATGTCCGTTAATCGCCCTTCTGGGACGCATCTGGTCCAGACATTCTTTTCGCTAGCTCTGTACATGCCACAGAGCTTCTGAAGCAAGCGGTCAGTGTTCCCTTCTTTCTGACAGACTCATGTTACCAGTCTTAAAAGAACCAACCTAAACATTTTGTTACCCCTTAAATGTCCTGTAGAAGACATACTGAAGGGACTGGTCACTCTGGTATGTCAAGTGACAGAGCTTTTAGGATCATCCTTCTGAAGGAATGGAATGCTGGTACAGTCAGTTACCTTGCGATCCGTCTCAATGAAAGCCAGGTTAAGTTAAATGCAAATACAAAATTTTAATTACCAAATCCAAAACAGACAGAGTTGCAGAGCCTGTAAGAACATGTAAAAGAAATGAAAGGAGGTGGAAAGGAAGCACATCTTTGTGTTGTATTAAGTTAGCTCTAAACAATTCTGGCTGCAAGACTCTGGATCTTGCCCAGTCCTGGCCCTTCAGACTGCATTCCCACAAAGAGTTCTGACCCCGAAAGGGTGTCTCAGCCTATATCCATTTTGGAAAAGGTCACGCAGCTGGCCTGAGTTCTCCTCAAGCCTCTCAGTCATTCAGCCTCTCCTTTCCCAAACTTTTGCTTGCCGTTTACTGCTTTAAAAATCGTAAATATGTGTTCCCAGTTTCCCAAACAGACAGCACATGATTATTTCTGTCTAGCGAAGCCATCAATGGGTTGGTTAACTCACTGGGAGACTTCTCTATGCACCTGGATGAGAAAAGTTCATGTCCTAGAGCCAAGTTTTTCCGCTGCCTGGAAATCTCACTCTGTACGTGCACTCTGTGTACATAATTTGGTAATCATACTTTCACACAAGACGTCCAGGATTAATGCACACAGCTCACCACTGTCCAGACACAATGGCAGCCAATTATCCTGAGCTAATACCAAGTTTGGGAGCCTGAGCTCCCACCTCTGCCTTTTAACAGTTGGCGGTATAGCGACAGGCAGTCTGCCAAAGACTAGATCCACATTAATAACCAAATGTGCTATGACAGATATGGTTTAGCCAGGATAGCAGCATTTTATTATACATAGCAAGACCCACTTCTACAATGTGATGCACAGAGAGACAGGCTTCCGCAGCAAAACTGAGCCTACAGATTTACTTTCAGTATCATGTCCTGAAACTCATAAAGAGTCCTAAATATACACCTGGCAGGTTCAGAAAGAACCTGCAGGGAACACGACCACTCCCCAAGGGCCTGCAATTGCCCACCATCCAATTGTTCACTCTGCAGCTAATAAATGATTTTTTTTATTATTAACAACTCATATATGGAAATTTGCATTTTACATCCTCTCCAAACTGAAAACTCGAGGGCCACTTTATAATAATCACATTGTGTTTGTTGACACTGGGGGAAGGGCGGTGGGGGGGGGGTACATACATCTGGGCCTCTGTCTGCTTCTCTGTTTAGACCTCATCTACAAAGAAAGTTTTATCAGATGTAATTTCCCAAATGAATGCCCTTAACACTATACCCAAGTGGCTTCTCTTTAGTTTTGCTTATGCTCTTCTCTAAAGAATGGCGGCTAAGCTGCCAAAAAGCCTTCTTTGGGGTAACTCCATACACATAAGTATACAGAGTTAAACCAATCTAACTAGAGAGGCTTCAACAATTGCAAGTTTTCTGGGCGAAAACTCTGAGTATGCCTTATACTTCACATCATGGTCTCCGAATTTAAAACACGATCTATAGCATAGATAAACGAACTTCCACTGAACAATATAATTGCCACAGAACTGTAACAGAGGGGGGGAAAAAAAAAAAGTATGGGCTTTAAAGACTGAAGATTTTATCCTCTTTTTTAGCTTGAGAAATGCTGATGCCACACAGGCACCCGAACAGAGGCCTAGAGGTGGAGGAGGTGGGAAGAAGAATAAACACGCCAAAGGATAAACCATACATTTGTGGCAATTATGAGAAAGGTTTTCTTAGAGGACAAAGAAGTAATAAGCAACAGCTTACAGCACCTCATTCTGAATTTGACTTGTGAGACAAAGTTATTGGATTAAACCAAAACCACATTCCTTCTCATCCTTTTAAGTGGTTGATCATCTCTCTCAATATTCTCTAATACCACCATCTTGCACAACAAGATTAAACGAGAATGTAAGAGTTGCCGAAGATCTCCATTTATTTAACTGGCTGCAGAGTCAGCAGTGTCATCCTGACCGCAAATACTTATGACAACTTGTACCGCTAAAATCCCTGCTGCCACTTCAGAAACCATGCATAAAATGATTACGTATGGCACCAAATGGACTCAGAATATATTAACGTATTTGAGCCACTTAGCAAGTTAGCCATTCATTCAGAGAGCAAGAAACAGAAGATGACAGTTACACATTTCAAAACCAAGACAAATTTTACACTAAACAGCTTTCTCAAGCTATTTATATTCTGTTGAACAATTTTGGCATTAACCAGTAATTCTAAGTTTAACGGATAGTGACAGCTGCTGTCTCAGCAAGAAGATAACACAATGCTGTCAAGTTAATTAATTTTTAATGTGATAAATTATTATTACATTCAGACTAAACCATTTAAAAGGTAGACAGGCTCAGCACTCAGGAAAAGATTATACTGGAAAGAATGCATTTAGAATTAGTTCTTTTTATCTTTAAACATTTGTTATTAGAACTGTAAAATTCTAACTTCATTTGGAATCAAGTATCTAATTTCTTTTGGATTGTTAATAGAGTATCACTACTCCTCAGTGAGGCAAGAGAAAATGAGATCTGTCTCATTCAACTTTGATAAGACAGACACAGGCACTGAATAGTTTTGCTTTTCTAACTGTGGTAGGTAGATGCTTGCTTTGCAATGCCTGTAACCTAGTGCTTACACTGTAACAAAAAAAGCAGTTTTCACTGATATGAAACAACATAATACTGCTGATATTAACATCTTATAAAATGTAGGTTGTCATCCTGATTCTGCATAAAGAGTTACTTAAGATGAACTTCTGTGGATTCCCAGCTGAGATCAAGTTTAAAAAGTAAGTCTAACTCTGCTTCTGTAGTTAGCTTTAATTTTATGAGATGGATCAATACGTACAGTTTCCAACATAAACAAATTTCATTTAATGACTGAAGTTCTGGAGTAGAAAAATACAGTGTTGCAGTGATGTAGATTTCTTTAAGTTATGAGTCACAATGAGCAGATGCCCATTTGCTACTACTTTTTTGTTTTTTAAGCACAACATAGCAAATTCATATTTCAAAAATATTTGAGCAGACAGATCACTGGTTTTACATCTCTTCTAGAAGCTCAGAACATTCCTCACTTTCCTCCAACATAGTCGATCTAAAGGGGAGCCTCTTAGTCCCATTCTCAAAAACAGCAGTTATTTTTGTAACTTGTTTTGGCAGGCAACACAAAAGGTACAGACCTTTGAGGATTCACTTATCTTGTGTGGACGACAAATCCTAGTTTGCCGGGTTCCCTCCATGATAGGTCGATCCGCAGTATGTCTAGAACAAAGGCAGAGAACTTGTTAGCAGCATACGCAAAGTGGTAAAAAGCCATATTGTGCTGAATAAACAACAGGAACACTTAAGACGGTCTGTACGTGCTGATCTAGAGTTTGAAAATATTAGGATTGAAAAACAAATAAATAAATCTTTTCGGCTCCCTGATGGATCTTGTTTTCTCACTTTTTTTAAAATGCTTTGTTGTGCCAACAAGTTCAGCGCACGTTACTGTATAATCAGAGATCAGCACATATATTATTGATGCTACAACTCCACAGACACGGGTTCCTGGCTTACTGCTAGTCCTTGTCAGAGCTGCGAGAGGGAAAACCGTTTCCCTGCAGCGCTGAGCGGCGCCACCGCCGGCTCTAGCGGCCTCCCGGAGCGGCTGCTCGGCCCGCACAGCGCCGGGCGCCCGCAGCGGGGCCC
>NW_020451249.1:173281-176248 GCF_003343035.1 Apteryx rowi | reverse complement strand
GCTGCCGCCCCCGTGAGGGAAATGGCGGCGGCGGCCCCTTCACGAGGGGCGAAGCTGCGAGGGCGGCGGTGGCGCCCCCGGGGCCGTGACGGGGAGTGGGGAGCGCCGAGCAGCGCTGTGGAAAGCGGTGCTGAGGGACCGCGCGCCTGCGGGATGCTGCAGGGACGGACAACCGTCTGGCCTCGAAGACGCACGGCCGGCGGTGGCCCCCCTCCAGGGACAGGCCTCCCCTCCCGACGCACCGCGCCTCCCGCTTCAGCGGTGCGGTGACGAGCAGGGCTGCCTCACGCAAACCCCACCGACTGCCGGGTCGGTGCGCTCGTTCTTCACCAAAGCACCAGGCAAGCAGAGACCCTTTCTTGCTCCAGCACTTCTGGATATCTTCCAGAGGTTTTTGTCAGGATCGCAGAGGCTCTGAGCTGGGACAGTCGCGGCTGGACACGTGTCCCACGTGGTGGTGGGGCAGCTGCCCCCACTGGAAGGTGTCGTGCAGCACGTGGTGGTGGGGCAGTCACCCTTGTTGGAAGATGATGTCCACAGCACAGAGCAGCAGCGTTTTAAACAAGGGGAGTGTTGCTAGGGCTGCTTTGGGTGCGAGCACCCGCGGAATCCCAGCCATCATCCTCTCCTCTGACGGTGACTGCTCCGCAGCTGGGGCAGTAGCATCTACCTGCTGGGTCTGATCTTCAGCCCCAGAACAAACCACACATGATGATGGATTTCTGCTAATCCAAGCTGAAGACGAGACACATTTTTGCTTGCTTTTGGCCTTGCCTGTAGCTCATGTGACTGTGGGGACACAGGATAGCAACCCCTCATTTCCTGGATTCCCTGAGTAAAAAAGCTACCTTGATCACAACCCTAATGTTAACTGTGGTCTATTAACTCATAGAAGCTCCTTCCTGAAAGAGTGTGTTATTTTAGAGAGTGCTCATGCACAAAGAGGACAGAGATGGACAGGCAGGACTGGGAACATCTGCATAAAAAGATCAAAAAGGAAGCAAAAACATGTGATGGAAAAGAGCCATAGGAGCGAGGCATTAGCAATGTATTTTAGGAGAACAGCTAAGCCTCCTGGGGGGCGATAGCTGTGAGTCCTGTTTGCTCAGCTACCCTCCACCCATCCTGAGGCCCTTGCTCAACTTCATTAATAAAGTTTAGACAACTGAACTTTGGTCGAGTTACCCAAGACCCCATACTTGGTGGAGATAACATTTTTCTTTTTGAGGGACTGCATATTCTTCTCTTCAAGTCCTTTCTCTGCTTGCTGTGCTTCCTCTCCAAGGGCCCCTGTGAAAAGGACAGATGCTCCTGCCAGCCAAGCTGACATCTTCTGTGCGGGAAGGATGCACGTGCAGAAGATGGAGGGCTCAGAGCTCCCATATGGAAAGCAAATCTGGGTTCACTGAAGCCAGAAAAGTAGTTATTTTCCCCTCTCCAGTTTCAGCCTGATGAAACTAAGCACAATATATATTCCTTCAGGCACTGAAAGAAAAAAATCCATGAAAATGTGTCAGAGAAAAGGAAGAGAAGCAAACAGAAGAGGTTTGGTCCCATGAGAAAGGCTTGCATTTCTGAGGTTTGAATCTGGCATTTCTAAACATGAACAAAGTTGCTAATGAGTATAGGCTCCTCACCATCAACCGTGCCAGCTACTGGGTCACAGAGACCTAAACAAGGTTGAGCTTTTGTCCTTTCAGGGGAAATGACATTTTCAATCAGCCACCTCTCCCTTAGGAAACATCAGGAGCTCAGGAACAAGCTTGAAGAGACAAGGACAACACCAGCAGTTGTTACAGGTATAAATAGCATTAAGCTAGTGCCAAAGGCTGATAAATGCAGACTACAAAAAAAAAGAAAAAAGAAAAAAAAATTATGAGCAGATAATGGTCACCATAAAGGCTTTTAAAAAAGAAAAAGTGTCCCTAAAGACAGTTCCAAAAGAAAATCGATAGAAATTCAGACTTATTAACGTATGATTATATTATCATCTAGAGTCTGCAGTCCACAAAGATAGTGCAATTCACCCAGATGCCGTGTCCTACACTTCTATTGACTTTAAAAACACTTCTCTCTTCCCCGTGACCTCATCTCAATCACAGAGATGCCCTGCAGCAATAAGGCTGTGTTTCGGCCGGATGCTACAATGAACTCCATGTCACTCGGGAATCTGTCTGGAAGAAACTATTTGCAAGATTAGAGGTTCATTTTGTATGGCAGTAAATGACACATCTCGTAATTAGCACGTACCCTGGTGATCTTGCTCCCTGAGGTCTCCGCACACACTGAATAACTGCATGTCGTAATGAAGTTTCTTAGTGTTCAGACTTCATATTTGCAAACGATACAAACAATGTATCGATGTGCAAACTTCACAGGAAATGAAGTGTGATACTTTTTATCACGGAACGGAGTTTTTATTAAATTCGCAAAAATAAAAAAAAAAATCAGCCTCCCAGATTTATGGTAGAAACTCACTAAGACGTACAAAGACCGGTTTTTAAACCTCCGCTCTGTGGCCACAACAACATCTGATGATATTTGTTTCAAGTCGGGTTCTGGTAAGCGAGGACCAAGGCTCTGTTTCTGCGGGCGTAGGGATGAAGTGCAATCTTACGGATAACCTTCATTCTTCATTTTGCCTAAAAATCGGTCACTCCCATTAGTGCCTTGGCTTTGACTGGAATTCCTCCCCTCCTCTTTTTTTTTGTGTGTGTCTGTGTGCGCCTGCCGGTGCTGGAGGCTGAGCCCGGCAGGGGGAGATCGCTCCATCCGCAACCGCGTGGAGGACGCCGCGGCGCCCCGCGGGCAGGCGCGCACCTGCGGGGCCGGGAGCTGCCGCTGCCCCTGCTCCGCAGCGCTCCGCTCCGGGAGGGGCAGGGAAGGGCCCGCAGCCCCCTCCGCGGCTGCGCGGACACGTCCCCTCCGTGGGGGTCGTTTCCCCACCGCTTCCCCGGCGCCGCTGCC
>NW_020451249.1:0-172880 GCF_003343035.1 Apteryx rowi | reverse complement strand
GCCCCCCCCCCAACCCCGCTCCGGCCGGGCGCGGGGCCGGGGGGCTGCGGGGCCCCGGTTGGCCCGGCGGGACGGGCGCCGGCGCCGCGCTCCCCCCCTTCCCTCCGGTCCCTTCCCGAAGGGCGTCTTTTAAATACATCCACCCCCTCCTCCTCCTTTCCCTTCCCGAAGAGAGACTTTTAAATATATTATCCCTTTTCTCCTCTTCGCCCTTCCCAAAGGTTGATTTAAATACGTTACTTCCCTTCTCCTCTTTTCCCTTCCCGAAGGATGTCTTTTAAATACATCAACCCCCTTTCTCCTTTTTTCCCTTCCCGAAGGGTCTTTTACATACACCAACCCCCTTTCTCCTCTTCCCTTCCTAAAGGTTGACTTAAAAACGTTACTTCCCTTCTCCTCTTTTCCCTTCCCAAAGGATGGCTTTTAAATATACCAATCCCCTTCTCCTCTTTTCCCCTTCCTAAAGGGTGAATTTTAAATATATTCCTCTTCTCCCCGTCCCAAAGGGTGACGTTTAAATACGATGGCTCCACAATCGTCCCCGGAGACCAAGGGGTAGACTACGAAACCTTCACGAGGAAGTGCACAGGTAAGCCCCGCTGTGGCTGCTCCTGGTCAGAAACGCACGGTGTTTCTTGCTGCCCAAGACAAGGGGGGCAAAGAGCTGCAGGAAACTTGGCTGAAGTGGAGCGTGTCCTGCTGCTCCCCTCTGTCTCGCCCTGTCCTGCATGATCGGGTTTTCCTGCCACCACAGAGCGCAACTCGCTCCCGCGGCAGCCGAAGTCCGTAGCCCCCTCAGTCCTTTGTTTCACCCCAGGGCTTAAGTTCCTTTGGGGTTTTTACCTCCTTTCCAAAATTTTTCGTTGCTTCTCAGCCTGTGTATAAACCCTTGCTTAGCAAGGGTCCCATTGTTTAGCACTGCAGTTTCAAAGCATATCTTACCGAAGAGCAAAAGATACTCCAGTTTTTGTGGCTAAAAAAATTAGTCATACCGACTGTTATGCAAGGAAATTCTTGCCCTGTAAATTATATCCGTAGTACTAACGTAACTGCAGTTAGAAGGCTCGCTCCGATTTTTGAGAACATGAAACCTTAGAGCAGAGTGGTTATGCAGAAGATTTGCTTGAACAATACTGCGCTGAGAACAATTGTATATGTGGCATTGCACAACCACGGCGGCAGTTGCGGCTCTAGGTTTGAACGTGGCAGCTGATGGTTAAGCTGTCAGCGGTAGAATATTAACAGGAGAAACAAAGCCCTGGGGGGAAATGAAAATACATGGAAAAATGTTTAACTTAATCTGATCTTAAGTTTTGACATGTTTTACAAAAACATGCTTTGATTTCTTTCAAAATAACTTCTGGGGGGTATTGTATAGCTTTTCCCCCTATCTTGCCTGATATTTAATAATGTCACGAGGTGACATGAGATATGAAGCATTTGTAACTAATGGCAGTCTGTAACCGACAAAGCCTTCCTAACTCACCTAGTTACTCTATAGGCAAGTGTTATGGTTAATCTTCCATATTTTTAGACTTAGATATCTGTATTGTGAAGCAATTGTGTATTGAGCAATCTCTCTCTTCCCAAGATGGGGCGAATCCTGGGAGGTGCTGTAGTCAAAGAGCCCCGCATGGACTGAAACGCTGTGAGGCTCTTACTGGTCCGTATTGGTCTTTCCAGTCCTAGGGCTCGGCTTGAGGGTAGGACTTCCACTGATTTAAATGAGGACAGGACTGGTCTTCTGATCAGCAAATAGAGATCCTAGGAGAGAACTATATTCTAGCCCTGGGAAGTAGTCACTAAATCATAGGGTTTAGACTGTTCTGCCAAGACATTTGCGGTGGGGTCTTGTCAGTACTAACATAACTACTAGTTTCCAGCTATTCTTGAGACCTTTGCAGGGGAAAATTTCAAAACAGAATGGCATCCTTCTTAAATTCAAGTAGTCAGGGTCAGGACAGCTGATGACCTGTACCACAAGAACCCCTCTCCCACCCAACCTTTTTTAATGTGGAACATAAGGAAAAAAAAGCAATTACCAGGCGTAAGGAAAAGGCCAGGGCTTGTCCTCAGTTCTACCACACAGGTCCGTTTTGAGGAGAGGAAACTTCTTGCTTGTTTTTTTTTGCCCAGAGGTGCTGAGCACCTCAATTCCTAGTGGTCTTCAGGGAGATTTCAAGGTGTCAGCACTTCTAAAGTTCACGCCAACAATATCTAAAGAGTTAGTTTTCTTGGAGGTCAACAGCTTAAATATCTGAGCGCCTTTGTTCTCTGTCTCTTTTTGTGGCTGAGATAACTGAACCAGCATCTCCAGGCATCTAAGGCTTGGAAAGCAACCTTCCCATTTATTTTCTCTCCTTGTTTTTAAGGAGTCGATCTCTTATTTTGTCTGAGTTGGTTCTTAATGTTTTGTCTGAAGTGGTAGCCTCTTTAGGAACAGTTCCTATCTTCCCTTCTGTAGCAAAGGGAATATTTTTGTTGAGTGGATCAGCAGGGAGAGGGGCTTTGGCAGAGAGCAGTCACTGGCTGGGCTGGGTAGGATGTGTGTAACAACTAATGGAGTCACATATTGCACTTTGGAATATGGCCAGTTTTGTTTTCTTGCCGTCACTCGCATGTGCCAAACCCATATTTATAAACAGGGCATTAAAACAGATATAGTTTGAGAAAACTTTGTTTTACACCAGCAAAGTGCCAAGCTGGTCCCAACACTGAAACATTTTTACAGCAGAAAGGAAATTCTGCATGTTTTAGGCAGAAGCAAGATGAAGGAGGATATAAATTAGGGCTTCATTGGGGTCGACTCTGGCCCACTGTTAGCCTAAAATGTGAAGCTAAATCCCTTATGGCTGCTCGATTTTTGTCCCTCTCCCCCTTTCCTCATATGCACCTTCTACGGGCTGGTTCCCTGGCAGACCAGAGGCACGGGAGGTTATTCTCAAACCTATCTCTAGGCTTTGAAGAACTAGGCAAATTCAGGTACCAGGTTCTTGGCTAAGTGTGAGAAAGGAACTTCCTCCACCCATGAAATAACGGATGCTGCACCAGTAGAGGAAGGAAAAGAGGCAAGTTTCAGTGACTCCATCTGTGCAACTCCCCATAGCCTGGACCACTAGACATCAGTCAGAAAGCAAGGCTCGTGCCAGCAATGAAGTGAGAGATTTCCTTCCCATCTGGAAGGAAGGTGCCAAATGTTACTATGAAGCAGAGCTGGTTGGAGTATTTCTACTGAGACAAAGTCAGTGGAAAAAGAGGAGGAAGGGAAGGGAAGAGATGCTAACTATTGTTCCTTCCTGTTGCTACATCTCTTCCCTCCTGGTCCTTCTCAGTTTTGCTGGAGGGGATAAGAGCTACTATCCATGCAAAGCACTTCAGCAAATGTGATTAAAAGATAAGAAAACTGACATCAGAATAAACTTCCTTCCTTGTTTTGAATTCCTGTTTTGTGAAAAACACTGCCCTGAAAGCCACAGAGTACTGCAGCTGCCTCTTGTAGAAGCTGTTGGTTGAAGGTGAGAGTGGGAGCTGGAATTGCAAATCTCAGCAGGGGAAGCGTCGCCAAGCACCTCGGTCAGAGTTTGCTCTGCTCCACTTATGCACCAGCTATTTTAATGCTGTTCTGAGTGGAAAACATCCGTGTCTCCCACTTTCTTTAATAACCATTCTTATTAAAAGCACCTTCGGCGTGCTGTACATATCGCTTTCTTCCCAGGCGTTAAATTACAGGGCAGGCAGAGTCAGTGTGTGCTAATTCATGTGGCTCTAAGACTAGGAAGTCCTTTGGTACCAGTCTGGAAGATTTGCCTTTGCCTGTGGTGGGTATCCTGCCTTGTGCAAGGGTAGAGGTTATGAAGGGCTGGAGGGGGTTGTTGATGGGGGGGGGGGGTCATATTTTTTCTTTTTCTTCCTCCCATACATAACTCTTTGCATGTAGACCATGGCCCAACTCATTACTGATTCTGTAAACCTCCTCAGGGAGCGATAGTGGATGAGGACCCAGGAAAAGAAAGTGAAATTGCTTCATTTAATGGTTGTAGCACTTCAAAAAGACCATGTGACAAAGCAGCTCTCTGCAAACCTCTGGAAACGCTCTGCGGGCTGCCGTTCAATGAACGCATGAACGGCTGAGATGCTCAGCTCCCGGGGCAGTGAGGCCCATGCCCTGCTTCAGGAGCTACCGCTGCACCCCATCCATCTTGTGCAGGTTTCATTGCTCTTGCCTGCTGTATTCTCAAATATCCAGTGTACCTCAGAACTACATGTTACATATCTTTCTGAACTTTTTACTAAGCCTTGCGTGCTGGCAGAAGGGTTTAAGGAAATGCATAATCAAACTATCATCATTCCCCTTCCCATTATTTGGGGACAGCAATTGCCACTCTTCAAGGAAGAAAACCTGGTAAGAAATTCTTCTTCGATGCCCTTTTGTTCAGGGGCCCATGATTATATCTATATAAGCATAGCCTGAGCCCTGAGCTTTTGCGTATCATTTGCTGTCATGCTCAGATCCATATCAGGGCACAAGAAGACCAGCACGTTTTGGCCTTAGACGACTAGGAGGTGGCCTCTAATAACATTTCCTCTTGCAGTCCTGTATAATGACCCACGTATGTGGCTATATTTCCTTTTGTCTGACCCAGAGAGTCTGGACACCATAAGTTGAGGACATTAACTGTGTCAGG
This sequence comes from Apteryx rowi, assembly GCF_003343035.1. Taxonomy (NCBI): domain Eukaryota; kingdom Metazoa; phylum Chordata; class Aves; order Apterygiformes; family Apterygidae; genus Apteryx; species Apteryx rowi. The sequence continues at coordinate 168,195 of NW_020451249.1, read as the reverse complement.
GTCATTAAACACGCAGTATAGACACCCCCTGTGTCTTCTGGCTAAGGACTGTTTTGGTTGGGCTTAACAGCACAAGATTACCTCTGCATTAAACAAGGACTTAATTCAAGGCTTTTGATCCATTCTGCTTCGCAGTTACAGCTCTTGCCTGTGCAGATGGCACGGATCCAGACATAGCATTAATTTGGTGTTTAGCAGTACGTGCCATCAGTACTCTAAACAAAAAGCTGAGCTGGCGGATTGGAAGCCGGGAACACAGATAAGAGTTGAAGGTTATTGTACGGAAGGATATGAAGGCTCTTGGGTGTTTTTTTTTTTCTTGTAGCTAATTTCAAAGTCTCTTACTTAGGCTGGTGATGCTGTTGCTGAGAAGAGTTGCATGATGTACAGCTGAAATACTGAACTACAACACCAGTCCAAAACATATGCTTAAAGTTTTTTAAATATCAGTGATACCTGACTGCACTGGTTAGCTTGGTGCATTTTCTGTGCACTCTCAAGTATTGCTGAGCAACAGAGCATTGCATAGTCTATGCATGTAGTTTAATTTCTTTAGTGTGTACACTGCCAAGAAGTAATAGAGAGGTTCGAATACTGTATTTTCCCCCATCCCATGTGTGAACAGTTGTTTTTCAATGCATCTCTGACAAAAGAAATAATGACCCTTCTATTTGGATAAGCCCCAGTCCAGATAAATAATTGCAATGACAGCATGAAATGGGATAATTATTCATGTGTCTGAAAAGATCAGACCAAAACCACACTGTGCATTCAGCACAAGGAAGAACTGAAAATCTTTGGTATGAAATAAATACCCTACAAAATTATTTCTGGTTGACATAAAATATTAAGAAGAAAATAGGAATAGAAGAACTCCTGAAATAAATGCAAGCTCTTCTGGGCTTATGACAGTTCCCATATAAAGCCTAGCCATAACTGGTGTATATAGAACTTGGGAGATAAGAGGCGAGAGTCAGATCATCAAGATTATGTTGGCATCTCAAGTTGTAGGAAAGCATCTGAGATAGGTGTTTTTCTGTATTTGGCTACATCTTTAGGCGCTAAAAGGGCTTTGTAAATCAGTCTCTTACTAGTTTTGTTCTTCCTTTTTAAAGTTCGTCTTCCCTGCTTTCCCATACATGTATTGAAAGGAAGACCTAGGGACAATGATGATTTATGGGAATTTCACATTGTCCTTGTCTGCAGAGCTTCCCTGCCCCGCGGCCCTCGCTGTGGCAGCAGTGGCTCCAGCTGCAGTGACGTGGGTTTGGCAGCTGGAGCTGCGGCTCGGGCTGTCCCTAGGAATGGAAGGAAGGTTGTCTTAGGGAGTTTTCTCATTAATTTTTGTGGGAGTAACTCATCAGGTCAAGTTCTGCACTGAAATAATAACTCTCTACATTCAGTTAGTTCTGTGATGCTTAATTAAAGTAGCACGGCTGTAGGTCTGCGTTTTACCATCCTGTGCAAGGCACAAGAGCAAGTAAAGAAGAGGGTTGTATCTTTTGCATGCTCTTTGTTTTGGGGCCTGTCTGGCCTCTACTCTAATGAAATCTTTCCTTCCTTCAGAGAAGAGGAACAAAGATCAGCTGGATGGTAGCTCCCCAGTTTCCTCCCACTCTGTGCTCCAGTATATGCCCAGTTCAAGAGAGAGGCCAATACAGGACCACTGTGGCTGGGGTAGCAGCTACCGCTTGTTGACCACATATGCTCCTTGCTCCTTCAGCAGGAATAGTTAACCCAGCTGAAAGGATCTGTGGTTCGGCAAAGCAGGTGATGGAGCCTGTGGCCCCGCTGCAATCCTCTGCAGCGTGCTCTGCAGCCCTGGGCACCTGTCTACTTTGCTGGTGCCTGTATTTAGCCCTGGTTGGAGGGTCTCAGTCTTCCTCTCATAGCAAGTCATGCTGACAACACGCTACCACTGGCTTCACTGGCCCCGAGAAAGCAGGGAACTCGGTGCTGGGTCTTCCTTGCCATGCCCGTGTGTCCTGAGCGCCCTGGACTCGTGTCAGCCACCACGGGCTACAGGGGAGGGATCAGGGATCGGTGCCTCAGCTACAGCATGTCCTGTGCTTATGGTCCTGAGGGCCAACATTTTGTATGTGTCTTAGACGACTTAAAGAACGAGCCTGCGTGGTGCAAGGCGGCGTTGCACCAGGGGCTGGGGCTGGACAGGCAGGTGGGTGCCTGGGAGAGCAGGGATTAGCACTGCCGGAGAAGCAACACAGCTGCGTTGGGTCGGCACCGCACCCCGGCCAGCCCAGCCAGGGCGCTGAGCTGCCGTCACGCGCCTGGCTGCGCTGCTTCCAGCTCCGGATCCTTACCCAGCGCCTGCTCCGAACACCAACAGAGGCTGTGGCAAGGCTCGGCTGATTTTCAAGGGCTTTTTCAAGGGCAAGTCCTGAGAGTCCCCCCCAGAGTATAAAAGAGGGAAAAGCCAGTGCAACAGATAGGGGTGATTTTCTGTCTGCGCTCCTAGCCAGGTGATTAAGGGGAGTTTGGGTGGCCGAAGAGGTGGAAAATTTACAAATGAATCCTAAAATGAATAAATTCCAATTGAAACAAACAAATCCCTGTTGAAATCTGTCATGTGCTATTGGCAATTCAGTGTTGGACAGAACACAAAAGTAGAGCTTTCTATCAGATGCCTTCCTGTGCCTGACCTCGATTTAGCAGGCAGATGAAGCTCGGAGTGGTGGCCTTATCTCAGCATGTCTCTCTCTTGGCCATTCAGAGCTGTAAGACTAAGAACCGTGAGGCTTTTGACACTGTATTTCTTTCTTGCAGCTCATATCTTTTACTGATGGGTCAGTGCATTTCAGTCTAATGGGGAATTTTTTAATGCAGCCGAATCAAAGGGTCTGAGTGGAGGGAAAAAAAGGGAATACCATCAAGGAAATTGCTGCAGCTTGGCATCGAGCTTTGTTGACAGCCAAGAGCAGCTTAATCAGTATATTTGGAAAATCCTGCCTTACTGGTGAGTGGGAGGTTTGGAGAAAGACACTGAGCAATGTTCATTAAGGCGTTCATTGTTCTTTTCATAGTTTGTATAGCACCTTGGGAGGAGTTTTAGTAGAATTATTAGGAATTAATGTCGTTAATTTCTGCTGTTTGTAGCTTGTGAAATCCTCTCAAATAAAGCTGTTATTTCTGTTCTACTCAGTTCTGTTATTAATATGCCTTATTTGCTTCTCTCTGCCCTGAAATTCATGGCTTAGGAACTAGGAAGGTGGTTGTGTAGAGCTAGGCAGGATTTCCTCTTTCAGAGGAAATCTGCTGTCTCCCTGTGATTTGTTAGACTCTCCCACACACCCAGCAAATTCCTAAAACCAATGTAAGTGGTTTTTTGTGTGTGTGAAAATGAGGAGAAGGGGGAGGATATTAATGTCTTGAGATTTCCAGTGCAGTTGGCACTGATGGCACTGATGACTTCCAGCACGGTGAGGTGATGTGTCAGGCTGGAACTGATTAACTGTGAAAGAGGAAATCTGTGAGTATAAAAGCGCTTGCGTTTTGATCCTGTTGTCACTCTGAGCATGCTTCAGACTAATTGTGAAACCCAACCACTTCTGCTCGGGGATTCGGACCAGCGGCTGGAGGGACACACGCGCAGGCTGCGCCGCTGCTGGAGAACTGCCCGCCTGTTCCTACTGCACACTTAGAAAAAGAGATGGGCTAACTGTTAAGGGCCCTGATTCGCCTTCCCTCTTGGCTTTATCTGCCCCAGCCACCGCAAGTCGCAACCTGGCACGTTAAGTTAAAGCATCGCATACTGGTAGTTTATACTCAATGCAGTGGACTGAAAACTGTGGCAGCTGAAGAGCTGCCTGCTGTGGGGATATAACCTCCACGGGGAGACAGCAGGAGAAAGCACCCAGCTTGGGGGTAACCTTTCAAGCCCATTTCCTTGGGGAAGTATTGCCAAAGACTGACTCAAAGTCCTAAGTCTAACCTCAGTTGCTCATTAAACATACTAGGACTTGACATGATAAGGTAACAGTTGCTCAGGCTCACCAGACTCTAGGCGATCTAAAAGATAAAAGCTCACAGGGAACAACTAATTTTGGCTCTCTTAGGTGCCATTGATGAAGCTGCTTTCAAACAGAATGAGCAAGCGCTCAAACTCTTCTGCTGAGAGTCAAGATCCCCTTGCTGCCAGTGACCTGTGGGTCAAATTAAAGCTCATGCTGCCAGATATACTCCTTCAACCTCCTTTCTGGGTTGCTATGAAAAAGCTCTGCGCAAAAACTTGAAATCCTTCATATTCATTATATTTTCATATTATCTTTATAAAGGGACATACTCCAAAGCAGTCTTCAGGATCTGCGATAGCCTTTGGTAGAAGTAGCAAGGTTGAAAAACCTACATACTCAAGGTGGAAAGTGATCAGTCCATGACAAGGATTGTGACATGGTTACAGTATAGTAGGGGCCAGGACTTGATGACATTAAATTGCCTTCTAGCACTGTGTTCCCACAGGAACCACAGCACAATTCTTAGCAGTGTGGCCTCCTTTACTGTCAGATCTGGGAAAGCAAGGTTTTTTTCTCTAACTGTTAATAGTAACGTTTGGGGATTTACAGTCTCTCTTCACCTTGGGTATTTCCTCGCTGTCGGTTCATTTACGGTTCTAATCAATCTTGGCAAAAGGATTTGCTGTCAGGAATGTGAGTTCTCACCAGAGACTTCTCATACTTGCCAGGAATAGGGCACTGCGAGAAAAGTTTTGTTTGCCTGCAGTTTGATACACATGGTTCTTCTTCTCCTTCAAGAGATCCACCTGCATGTCTAGTTTTTAGAACAAGATGTCTCTTTTTTTTCAAAATTGGAAATCTTAGTGGAGTTTGTTTTACATACTCTTACAGACTCACCCCCCCACACACACATTTTCCAGTTTTCCCCCATACTTCTCTTTCAGCAGCAAAAAAGTATATAGAGAACAAAATGTGGAGAGGATGGATGGGGTTTTTAAGACTTAAAAGTTAATATCTTTCATCAAAGATAGTTCTGCTTATTCAGGCTTTGACAAAGCAAAGTGTTTAACAAGCACCGAGACTTGTCAGCTTTCAGAGAACATCCCACTTTTTTGCACTGATTTCTAGCAGCTTATTTTCTGAGGATGGACAATATAGAACTGCTTCTTCCCTGTCTCCAGAGCTCCTGGGGCTGTCTTGACCTTTTATGGAGAATGCTGTAATGGACCCAAATGAAGGTGATGTTAGTGAACATGTTACCACACTTGGAGACTGTGTTCTCACCCGGCAAGTAGTCAAGACAGCAAATAAATATAAAACATGTTGAACTGGTCACAACAAGCTTAAGGAGTATTAACACGATTCTTTTCAAACAGCAAGTTTATTCTTTTATTTTGAGTCATCTTGCTTCATTGAAAAGGTCTTCAGTGGCACAGATGAAGTAGCTATGATTAGGTATATTCCACGATTGCGTAACTGTCCATCTGCTCTGCGTTTCTGCACAATCCTGGTCATAGGTTTTAGCATCCTGCAAGCTGCCAGAAGAAACTGGGGATATGAGTGGATGCTATCACAGCCCTATAGGTGCTCGTGATCATGAAGGCATCCTACTGCCTCAGTGGATGAGTCACCCTGCAATGAAAGAACAAACTCCTCGAGACAAGGAGTTTACAAGGTTTTTACACATATAGCCAGACTAAATAACTCTAGTCTAGCCTGATATAGCAGAAACCAGCTGTGAAGCAAGGATTAGAACAGTTTTAAAATCCAAGGCCTGATGTTCCCCCTTCTCTACTGGTCTTAGAAATGAATAGAAAAGCACATCTGGGGAAATAGTTGCAGATGGTTTTTGCTCCTGCTCCCTTGCCCCTTACAAACTCATTCTATAAGTGAGCCAAAAATGTTGCTAAAGGGAAGGAGGGGAAAGGATCAGATTTGCAGTGTCCAGTTTCTGAGTATACGTTGTAAAATGTGATTCTAATCTTGCTATCCTGTAAGAAAGAGAGTGGCTGGGTAATCGCTTTCTTTCCTTCTGAACCAGTGACCTGCAGATGAATGATCTGGCTGGGCGTATCACTGGGTTAGCTCGGTGGCCTTGAACTGCCAGTTGACTCTCTTTAGTCCTCTCCAACCTTACCAGCAGCACACTGATGTGGCACGGTGCGGCCAGCAGAGCCAGATTCCTCCCGGTTGCTCAGAGCTCCCTAGGAAGACACAGGCCTAACGCTGGCAAAGCGCATCTTGCAAGCCGAGGGCAGGGGTGCAGTGCCCCTGTGGTGCCCTGTTAACCCACAATGATCCTAGCACCCACTCGGTATCATGCGCCTGACTTGATCATTAAGTTGGGAGCAATATTCTCACCCCAAAAAAGAGTGGGGCAAGGACGCTTCTGTTTTTAATCACTCTCTCCTTGTTTCTTTGTCTCTCCAGATGATGTTCGATTGTTTGGTTTTGTCCGATTTACCACCGGCGATGCCATGAGCAAGCGAGTCAAGTTTGCCCTCATCACTTGGATTGGAGAGAGTGTCAGTGGCCTGCAGAGAGCCAAAACTGGGACTGACAAGACGCTGGTCAAAGAAGTAGTACAGGTAACCTCTTCCTTCTGCTCCTAACCCTCAGTTCTCATCTCTTTTAGCTCTGTGGACATCAGCAGGAGGTGAGAGATCATCCTTCAACTTAGTAGTTAATCCTTTAAAAGGAACACAGCTTCCTATTGCCTGTCTTCCTGCTGGGAACCCTTAACATCCACCCTTGAGCACTCAGGCATAACGAAGCATCTTTGGGCTTAAAGCGGTCTTAACTATTTCATGAAGAGGGACTATATGCACTGCCCTCCTTGTCTCCATCAAGATGTTTCGCTTTCTCCCTCCCCCGATATGAAAACAATATAATATTGAATGATAGAGAACAATGCAGTTAAGCAGGTAAAGTTAATCAGGGAAACCCACGCCTTGTGTAATTTTTCTCTTGAGGCCTTTTGTCTCTGCACAATGAATTCAGGGACATAATCAGCTGAAGTCTAAAGTCCCTATCAGTACCAATTAACTAACAGCTTTTAATAGCTAACTAGATTTGAATAGTCTTCTGTTTGGCATTGGGCGTATCAGGGAAAAAGAGAAATGTGCTTAGCGCACACCTTGAAAGGACTTCACTTGAATCTGTCTGCCCAAACCGAGCGTAGCATTTAACTGTTTCAAGGCCTACCAGGGTGTTGAGACACAGGGCTCGTTCCGTCAGGCTTCAGGCTCAATGAATGTTAAAGCTGGGGAAAACAAACAGCTACTGTGAGAGATGGGAATTGTGGAACGCCGCAAAGAACTGCTGCTGAAAAGCAAGGGAGCCTGACTGCAGCTGAGAAGATATTAACGTTTAGCATATGTTTCCTCTGAAGAAGTATTTATAGCAAGATTAGCTCTTTCAACTAAATCCAGCGCCAATTCTCCAATGCCTGAAAAATGGTCTTTCTTACTGTGCTGGGAGAACAGGCTGAATATTGAAATATCTCCCTCAGTAATTCTGCTCTTGCCTATATAAAGAAATCTTCAAAAAGGATAATATGGAGAATGAGAATGAGAGCTCCCTCAGTTCATTGGGTAATTTCTATTATACAGAAGATTATTTTTAGATAAGAAGGATGAAGAATATAATAAATTCATATTCCTTTCAGGAGATAAGCACTGGTGCTAAATCTTTCAAAATAATAACTATATGGAGGGTCCATTCTGAAAAGAAACTTTCATGACGCCTGATAGGTAGGAAAGCAAACCTCTGTTCATGTGAAGCAGCTGAAATTCTATAATTATAATTGGAGATAAAATTATAGAGTACTAATGAATGACTCATATGAGAGTCACTAAGCCCAAGATTTTTTAAAATATGTTTAGACAATTGATTCCTGTTGATTTGAATAACATTCCCAAATGCCATTCTAAGATCTGTCCCTCAGTTTTGTTACGTATCATTTGCAATTTCACTTGTTTCATGTTTGGTTAGTAATCTATGTGAGCTGATAATGTGGGGGAACATTAACTATTCTTGGCGGTTACTTAAAAGCATTCATATTCCAATTAATTTCTGCTAAAATATGAAGACAATGCAACTTGTGTTCAATACATTTTTATTTAGCAACCCTGACTATAACCCATTCTAAAGTATTTTCTAATGTAAGGTCAATGGTGATATCTTTCCCTTAAGAAATTATCTTGTCAGCTAATTTGAACAGTTTCCTTACAGATGAATTAAGGCTATTGTACAGGTGTCTTTGTGAGCATCTCACATGACCGTGAGCGAATATGCCCCCCATCCTGTTCTGATATCAATGGGTATCCATGAAGAAGTAATCCAGGACTATACAGATCAACCAGTGACACAATTAGAGCCAGTTCCACTAGGAGGACATTTCTGATTCACCTTTTATCAGTGTAGAGACACCTAGCAGGACAAACATACTATTCCTAGGATGCTGTGGTTCCTGGATAGACAAAGAGAGAGTGAATAGTAACTAGTATTCCTTTGCAAAAACAGGCAGCCTTTTCGCACAAATTCAGGTTACGGCTCACTGCCTGTCTTTAAACCAATTTAAATGAAATAAAAGGTGTGAGTTTATGCTCCCAGCACATAGTGACTGAGACAGCTATCTACGTGTGCAACTCAACCCCTCTCAACGGAGTTGGGTATGTGTAGAACTGTTAACTTCTTTTCATGCATGTAACCTTGCAGGTAATCTGTAAAAACAACCAAAACCAAGAACTCCTCCAATTTTGTAACTAATAAGGAGAGAAGTTTATACCAGTGCTACTTCTCTCTTAAAACTCCTCTTGCTCTTCATCTTCCAAAGTTTATTCCCGGTCACCCCACTATTTCTGATTTTTGTAGGGATTATTTGAGATGTGAGTTATACATAGAAAAATACAGTTGGTTATTTGCTGTAATAAGAAAGTACAAATTTGACTCAGTGTTGCTTCATCATTTGGGATAATTATTACTCTAAAGTGGGAAAAATTTTTTTTTTTACAAACCCTGAAGAGTCTCTAGGCTTTTGGAGCAGTTTGGCTCTCGGGAGGTTTAGTCATGTGTGTGACCCATGGCACACTCATCCCACTGCAACGTGCAACGTGGCTGTCCTTCAAAGAAGCGTGGCACAAGGAGGCTTTTTTGTACAGCAGATAACAGCTTTGATTTTCCTGATCTATAGAAGTGATTGGCTGGGACTCCAAACCAGCAGCTCTTCAGTCCGAGAAGCCCTCCGTAAAACTTGAAGAGTGCTCGCTATCTTATAACATTTGCAAAAGCTCACTGTGGCTCTTTACTCAAGACCAAAGCTCCAGTGTGAGGAGAGGCCTGCTTTATATTCTCGGCTACTTTGTAGATGCATTGACGAGCTGCGGCCGAGCTCTGCTCAAAGCTGAACAAATGCCAATAAACATCGTTCTTCTGCCGAGACCCTCAAAGGGAAAGCGAGTCAGCTTGAATACTGCCCAGCAAGCGAACCCCACCATGTTGCATCTGTAGAATAAAGGGTCTTCACATAGGGTGATTATTAACGGCCTCGTAGAAGCACCTGCCATAAGGAAAACATAAGGGATATTAGCTGTTCAAGAGTAGGTTATGGGCTTGTGAACAAAAGGATGCACTATTATAAAGCAAGGGGAGAGGAACTGGGTCGCCCTCGCTTTTGTATTCCTTTCTTGGAAGGGGGAGCAGGTGCTGCGAATTCTGTAGGGAGGTGCTGGGAAGTGATGCTGATAGTCAGCAGCAGAGGTTGCCAGAAAATCTCTCAGGAAGAAAGGACAATTGATTTTTAGCTGTAATAACTGTAAAATTACAGGGACGGATCTCATCTGGTGCAAATAACCCTGGTTCCCCTGATCCATACTGAGAATCAGGTCTTCTTGCTTATTTGGGGAATATCCTTATTACCTCTTTTACACTGTAGGAAAATGGGGTTTGCATTTATTGCATTTATTTTGCATTGTAGGAAAATGCATTTTGCATTTATTCAAGTGCTGCTTTAAGGAACACTCAGCAGCATTTTTCATGGCCCTTTATTTTCCATCCTTCCCTCTTCACCTCATCTAGAAGGCTTGGATCAAGCACGTGGGAAGCAAGGGTAGGATGGGAAAGAAATATTTATCTACACTTCTTAAGGGTATAGCTAAGTACTAATGTGTGGAGGCTTCCCTGCGTAAACAGACACATGGAGTAAGGCGATGCAGAGTGTCTCATCTTTGCTGAGTTTCCTAAACGCTTATGTCCCCAGGAGTAAGGATGGTTCCACCTTTTACTTCCTTTGTACGTACAAGCTCTGGCTCATTCAGCCTCGATACAAGTCTCTCCAGGAGACACGTTCTCAGGGCTGTTGTTTTGACCTCCGTTACTGCAGAGGCCAGGAGACACGGAGAGGTCAGCTCGCGCTCCTGAAATCAAGGCTCTTGTGCGCTGCTAGTCATTACAGTGAATGAGGTTCAAGTCAGCCATAAAAACTCCTGCAAAGTGAAACCTGGCAGCCGCGGGCTTTAAGAGAGGTAGAGTCATGCCTTCCGGTGAACGGCCTCCTTCGCTTTGGGGAGAGGCAGCGGGATGCGGTAACGGTGCTTTTCTTCGACTAAGGAAAAGCTGAGGCAAAACGGTGTGGGGCTCGAGGGGGAACACATTGCACCGATGCAGAAGGGCAAGCAGCGCTCCGGCCGCCTGGTGCTGATGTAAATGCGGAAAAACTGGAAACAGGACTTTTTGTTTCTCTCCTGGTGTTGCTTCCCCTCCGCGAACCTGTTGCCCTTCATGAATGCATTTGCTACCAAGAGCTTTTAACCCTTCAGGAGGCAGCATGGAGGTCCTTCTGCTGACCGCACCGAGTTCTCCTGCAGGGCAGTCTCAGCAAAGGGACTGCCCAACCTTCGCCAGTTTGTCTCTCATTTTCCATGAATTTTGCCTCTTCTCTGTTTTCTCCAGCACTCCTACCCCCACAAAGTCATGTGCTCTATTATTTGCCTAAATCGTATTCAGGGTAAAACAGCTCTGTTTCTGTGAGCAAGTATCTGTGGCATTTTATTCATTATTATTTTTGGTGAGGAATTTGCCTGGCTTTAGTGATGTCAACAGTTTTGCTGACTTCCCACTTTGGGGCTCACAGTCAGACCTTTTCTGTTCACCTCTCTGCCCCCGGCTCCCCACTGCACTAACGCTGCTCCCTAAGGAGGAAGGATCCGCTTATGGGGCTACTGTCCCTGGTCTTGGGGCAGATACAAAGCATGTAACTCCGTGAGTGTGCGTTGGGTTTCTTGCGTCAGTACAGTGGTCTGAGCAGAAAATGATCTAACAGTTGTGTGAGAGGCAGTCAGAAGATCAAGCTTATAAGGTAATGGCTGTGTCCCTTACGGTGGCTTTGAGGCAGCATCTATCAGGCGGGTGAGTAAATGGAGTGAGATACTGCTGGGAATGCAAACAAAATGGTACTTTTGGACTGTTTTTCCTCTTCTGGTTTCCTATAACCACCATAGCAAATGGATATGGATTTACAAGAAATCCTAGCCCCAGTCTAGCGAAGGTGGTAACTTTATCTATAACTTCTTCCGGCCACGATAAACAGCCCCCCATCACCCCGCCTCTGGCACACGGGCATGTGTCTTTTCCAGTGGGACTGCAGCACAGCTAGGAGTAATTTAGAGATCAGCTCAAACGCAGTTTTCATTGCTGAGAGATGCGTTTGCCAGAGATCAGGCCTGGCTTCTCCTAACGGCTAGAACTGCGGTGTGTAAAAGCTGGCAAAGAGTAAATGTGAAGCGGGGGGGGTTTGCTGCTAGCTTGGAGCCTGACAGCTGATCGCTGGACGAGGTTCGATGCAGCCAGGCTAGAGCGGAGGCAGTGAGGCTGCATCGCTATAGGGGCTTGTCACTATACAGCCCCCCTTACACTCGGAGAAGCCCTGCTAGAACATGCAGCCTTTTATCCCCAGGACCGAGGTCTCGGATCCCACGCTGTGCTGGAGAGAAACAGGGGAGATGTAGTCTCCTCTGTCCGACCTCTGCACTGAACATTAGATAGTCGGTGGGCGGGAGGGTGAAATTCTGCACTGTGGATATGGGGGTTTTGAACACCAGTGGAGGCTGCTGCAAGGGCTCCCAGCGTAAATAAAAACAGCAAGAAGCTGCCCGACTACCTGGCACCGTCCCTAGCTGCTGAGAACCCATATGTCTGTAGACGATACAAGGATTCTCCTTCTGGCTTCAGGCCCACCCATGCTGGGATTTATATGGGCCTCTGCAGAGCTGTCTTGTACAGTATTTGCGCCAAGCAGATTTTCCCTTGGCCTGCTTAGGGAGATTTTATGGCCCCATATGCTAAACATTCAGGGCCTGGAATCGGAGGAAAATCTACTCCACCCTGTTTTTTTCCCCCATAAAATTGTCTGGAAGAGAAAGGCTCGACTGAGCTGGCTGCACAGATTTCCTGCTTCCCAGGCAGAGATGGAGGCTTTGCTTGTGCAACCTGACCTGCGTGGCTGGAGCCTTTTCTCTCCCTGGTGTCCCACAGCAGCTGGAAGGTGTCCCGAGGACACGGTGGCTTGTATGGCAGAACTGGGACCCTCTGCTACACAGACAAAAAGCGAAGCATGTGTTACACGGGTATATTGAAGAGCCCTGTGTAAACTTTACTTTGTGTGTCATGTTCACTGATTTAAGAGGCAAAGCAAAGGCTCTCTGGTTACTATTGTGCCGTGAGAGCGATCAAGACAAATGGCATCATTGTTTTTTGTTATCCGTAGGCTGCTGGTGACTCTGGGGTGGACACAAAGGCTCGAATTCACTCGCAGGGCTTGCTGCTGCTGTAAAGAGCTTGGGGATGGGGGGAAGAGAGGAAAAAAGGAAGTGGAGGAGGCAAAATGAAGATGCTTGTCAGTGAAGCGAGGGCCCAAGCGTCAGAGATCTGCACTGTGCCTTAGGCACACGCACAACTGTTCTGCAGTTCACTTGAAAGGAACTGGAAAACAGTATGTGCGAGAGGAGAGAAACCAGGGACTTCCCCACCCCGAAAAGCAAGAGGCTCTTAAGGGCAGAAGGAAGATCTGGTGCTGGACTGAAAATCGCACTGAAGTCGGAAGCCTGTCAGCATTGCTGTTAGCCATTTGAAGCCAAGACCTTGCAGTCCTGGTGCTTTGTAGGAGCCAGGTCGCTATGACTGGTTATTTAAAATCGCAGGTGACAGTTGTGTGGAATAAAGACCACTGCTTGGTTTAGCTGACACGAACAGTTAAGGCAGTTGGGAGTAGTTTTATATTCTGGCTGTTTCAGAGGTGACAGAAAAGGAGTGAACTCCAGACAAGGTGGCCCTTGAGCTGGAAAGTGCTGCTGTTGATCCTGGGTGTCTGATCTCCTGATCTGAGACCTGGAGTCTCTCCTGTCTTCTGCCCTGATGACACAGGAAGCAGCAGATGGTTTCAGCTGTCTCTAAAAATACTTATATGGCTTCCTTCATCTTAGGATTTGAGCCCTGACCAAGTCTTTACAAATCTTCAGCCCAGAGAGCTGAAAGAGCTAATTTAGAGTGATGAGGGAGGCAATGATTGAAGAAGGGTCAAGTGGGATGTTGAAATCAGGATTCCCAGGCAGCAAACTCCTCCGAAGCACCTTCTCCCCTTGGAGCCAGGCTTGACCCATCAAAGTGGGCAAGAGTCAGTGCAAAGAACCATACAAGCCCCTGACAGCGCTTGCCGATGGAAAGGAGTAAGGCAAAGAGTTATTTATAGCAGTGACCCAGATTGCACTCAGAGGGTACAAATCTGGCACAAGAGGTGGCCCAGTCAGCTAAGAGGATATTTCAGAGTGGCAGAACATGCTGGGAACATAACCCATCTGGCCAACTGATATCACTCTGCTAAGGGGAATCTGTTCAAACCTTGCAAGGTGTCTCATTGGTATTGGCACAAAATAGTGGCTGATGCCCACAGATCATCACCCTGGAATCATCTGGGTAACTGCTTGATTGAGAAGACGTTTGAGTAATTATAATTACTTTGTGTTCAATGTGATTTAGTTCCCCTTTGTTCATGCATGAGGGCACATGAAGTTTTAATTTCAGAATTGACTTGAATCTGCAGACTGGGCAATGAATGAAACCCTCTTCCCGTTTATAAAATGCACACATTTTTCATGGAATCCCTCTCAGAAATGCAGTTCTCACTAAAGTCAAGGCAAAGGCCAGCACCGGAGCTATGTAGTCCTGGAAAATCTGTTTCCTGAGATGGGGCAGACTTGTTAAACCTCTTAGCATGTAGAAAAGAAATTGAAAAGACTCAGCTCAAAAATCCTGTGTAGCACATCTCAGTGAGCACCAAATCATTGGTGGAAACCATTTTTTTCAGTCTTAGCAAGAGCTGAGCTTTCCAAAGATCTCACACAGGAAATCTGCAAGCCAGATATGTCTTTTGATTTATCAGCTGAGAAGTTGTCTTCAGGATAACACTCCTTCCACTTCGGCTCCAGACTTGTAAGCATGACCAAATTTGATGTTTTGGGGTTTTTGCCTCTTTATTTCCTACCTCAAAAAGGGTCTTCTCCAAAACAAACATTTTCTTTCCTTTTCCCCCCAAACCCTGCTAAGACATGGATAAGTGCAAGGTCTGTCTGTCTGTCCAAACCCCAGAGAGCTGGAGATTGCAAGTGTGGACTTCTTCTTAGGACTTCTTCTAGGTGCTGATAAACACAAGCAGAGCAGACAGGGCTTCTTGTAGCTGCCATAAGCTTTCTTTTTTTTTCCCCTAAGCAGCTCTTCACTGCTGAGGATTTCCTGCAGTGTGAAACAGGATCAGCTGCAGCCTGGGAGACTGGCGTGGGGGAGGGAGATTTTTCCCTTCCCTTCCATTTTTCCACCGCATGAAAGAGACGGCGAGGCTCTTTCAAGCCGAATCCTTCTCCACCCCCCCTCCTTTAGCCGCCTGCGATCCCAAATTAAGGCCCTTGAGACGCTGCCAAATAAAGAGCTCTCCCATGGCGCAGAGTCTGAAACCAATTAGAAACACCCCCCCCCCCCCGTCACGTTTGCGCCGGGGCTGCTCCAGCGCCGGGGAGACCCGGACAAGACGGCTGCTTCTCTCCCGAAGCAGCGCCTCGTTCTGCCAGGCTGCTGCCGTCGCCTCTTGGCTGCTCGCTGCCCGTTGCTGCTTTCCGGACGCGCTGCAGCAGGGCAGCTGGGATTTTATTCATTTTTGCCAGCCACGTGTCCCCGGCCATGCAGAACGCAACGGATCCCCGGGTTTTCACGCTGTCTAAAATCTCTGCGGGTTGGGGAGAAGGGAAAGACACATGAACTGTTTTCAGCTGTGGTTAGGAAGTGATGAAAATGTGAAAGCGAGAAGCAAATGTGCCTGTTTGCTTAAATGCTTGCGTACACACGTGCCTGCCACCCTTGCTTTGAGGCGGGAGAGAGCCCCTCCACAGGCACAAGTCCTTCGCTGCAGTGACAGTGTGGTGACAAGGATCTTCAAGGCACCGTGGGATCCCAGTCACAGTCATCTGTGCTGGGAAAGGTCTTCTTTGTTCACAAAGTCCACAGCATGTCACAGCCGGGGGCTTCGCGGCTAACATAAGTTGCAAAGAGCATACAAACAGCTAGATGTCTGTCCCGCAGTTTCCAAGTGTATTAATGAAGTGGGTCCTTCAAGGTCACTTTGGATCATTAGACCACAGAGCGTTCTGGAGCCTATTAGGAAAAACAGCAGCCTGTCTAGAACAGGACCTTGGTTTTGGCCATGACGCACATGAGATAGTCCAGAGGAGGGGCCAGCAAATCTGCTGTATAAGCATAGTATATAAAAAAGTATATTTATTTCCTCCTTTTTACGTACTATTTAGGAAACTTGACTAACCTGGCCTATGCATGTAGCTCTAGGAAGAGCTGTTGCATAGGACAGGGTTAGGTCTTGCAGCCAGTGACACAAAAAACGTCTCCAGATTAAGCCTTGTGTTTCACCATCACTATAGTCTTCTCTCTCATCCACAGCTTTCTGTTTATCATCCCTATCGTAGCAGATAAAGGAGTACAGCTCATACAGCCACGGAAGCCAGCTAACCCTTCTTAATACGAGTACTTGGACAAGTATCCTGCTTTCTGACATGCTTTTCCTTTATCTTTCGCAGAACTTTGCCAAAGAATTTGTGATCAGTGACCACAAAGAGCTGGATGAGGATTACATCAAGAACGAGCTGAAGAAAGCAGGGGGGGCTAACTATGACGCACAGACTGAGTGAACGCACTAACCTCCTGCCACCGTCACCTGGATCTCAAAGGGAGGGGAAAGGCACAACCAACTAACCCAACCGAGAGATGAGGCAACTGAGAGAATACCCACCTTTATGTGCGTGCACCTCAGAGCTCCCTTCCTTTGCATTCGGCAGACTTTTATTTTCCATTCCATCTAACGAAACACCCCTCTCCGGGGTTCTGTTTCCTCCCCCCATTTTTTACTCATAACTCTGTCCACGCTCTCGCACCTGTGGAATTTAGGTTTGGCTCTGCTTTGGTCTATATTCAGCGTTGTGTTCGTAGAGGCTTGCCGTTGTGTCCTTCTTCGTAGGTGTGCATGTGTGTGTGTTTTAGTTGGGCTCAACCTGGTCTGTGAGGGGATGAAGGTTCTTGGAGAGCTGTGCATCTGGAGTGTTTTAAATGTTTTTAATTTGTTCTCATCGATATTCTTGGGAATAATATTTTTCGATCTTCTAGGCTCAGATCAACATGAGCTGACTTCACTGAAACTTTGATTCAATTGCCTACGCTTAATGTCCAGCTGAGATAATGTTACTTAACAGCTTAAAAAACAAAGCGAACAAAAAAACTCAACTCTTAATAAATGGGAATAAATTTGCCTTAAAAATTGCTTGACAGTTGCTATGCTGTGTGCTGCATCTCCACCCCTCCCTCTTAAAAATTAGATCCAACATGATTTGAATGTGGGGTTTTTGTTGTTTTTTGAAGTTATCATGGCACAGTAAACGGGGGGGGATTAGAAATGTCTGGACATTTGTTCACTATTTTGTGTACATTGGTCTCTGGGTTTGTATTTGACTTTCCTAATGCCGGGCTCAGGAGGAGAAATTGAAATGCATAGATTTCCTTTTTAAATGTCTGCAAAAACAGCAGCCGCTGAATCCTAGCAGCCTTCTCTGCCCCCCTTTTTTTGCAGTTGAACACGTCTTCAGTCATTTGGGGCCTTTGGGCAGTGAACCATCCACGCTGCAGCTGTGCCCCGAGGGATGCAGCGGGGCAGCTCCGTCCCGGGCGGGTAGAGCATCAACACAGTTTGTGGGTACCAAACTGCTTGTTTGGGGGGGTTCTTTGTATGGCTTTTTCTTCCATCGAAGGTAATTGTCCCCAGAGTTATGTGTAGGGGAAAACCGTGTTGTACTGGGGCTTGGGAGTCAGCGCTATAAACCCATTAAAGAAATAAATGTTTTTCAAGAACAGTTCTCAGCGACTCTGTCGTTCTTTTACCTTCCCTGCAACCATAAGACTCTGCATTTAGGAGTTCTCTTAATGCGGGGTGTAAGGCTCTGAGCTTTCGCAATCTTGGTGCTATTAGGAGAATTAAACACTGGCTTAAATGTAAAATGATCTTGGTGCCTGCAGCCCTTGCCTGCGCTTCTCCACCCTGGGAGGCAGAGGTGACCACGGTGCATCTGACACACTTTTTAAGCAGCTCTATGTCTAAATTTCCAGCGCCAAAATGCCAAGTGGGAATTGTAATTAGGTCAAAGAAAATGTCACTCTCACGTGCAGTGAATGTAGAGAGGTCAGGAACAGATCTGGGAGCGAGAGCACTTTTGCAATGAAGTTTTGCAGCTTCCCTCGCAGGCTTGCATGGGGCGTTACAATTCTGGGACTAAACCTCCTAAAACTCACCCTGAAGGGAGGGAAATGATGGTTCTTTTTGCAAGACTGACAGCGGGGACAGGCCAAGCTAACAGCAAAGCGCTTTGCAGAGGGCCTGCGATGCTCTGAGGCTTTGCCTTATCGCCTCAGCGACCACGATACACTTTGATCTGGCAGCTCGTGGGGTACGGCCAAGGTCCCCGTCCGGTTTCTTTGCGCGGCAGCTGTATCGCAGGACGTGTATCCGAGGCAGCTGGGGCGCGAGGAGCAACGCGCTGCTCCAGAAGAGCAAAGCGTCCTTCCCGGCCTCCCGAAGGCTCCTCAGCAGGACCAAGCGGGAGCTGGGGCTGCCTCTGCTGGGCTGGCTCCGGGGACGGCGGCAGCGGCACGGCCCTGCCCGTGCCCACGGCTCCCGCCGCAGAGGCTCGAGGGCGACCGCGGGCTTTGCCCCCTCTCCTGCATTTTCTGCTGCCTTCCCGCAGCCGTTTCGTGGTTTGAAATAGGACTCCCAAGCGCTCGCATGAGATAACATCCCATCTGCTCTTTATCACTCCAGTTTCCAAGCCGTACACGATACCCTCTTACCCCTTTGCATTGCCTCTGTAATATACTGGCGTACGTGGTCCCGTTTGGCCGCAGGCGTATCAAGCTTGCAGTCTCTAGCGCAGCGCTTGCACGAGCAACATTTGATCCACATAAGCAAAATGGGGAAGAGAAGGAATTATTCATTCATGATAGGACATCAGGACAAATCCTTACGGAAAAATCAAACCTAACAAATGACACTAACAACAGAGAATTTGTGATTTTTTTTTCATTTCTGGCCTCAATCTCAGCTTCTCGGGCTAGCTAATGACACCACCTTGCTAATGTTCAGACAAATTTTGTAGGGGGGGAAAAAAAATGGGATGAGCTTTTTTTCGAAAGCATTTGCTGCTGCTCAGCCTGCAGCTTCGCCAGAGAGCAGGTGGGTCAGTTCGGAGAAGCTCCCCGGGCAGCTCTCGTCCACGCAGCCCCCTTCCTCCAGCCCCGCAGCAGCCTACGGAAGGAAGCCGGCGCTCGTCCGGCTCTCAGTCCCGTGGAGATGGCCTTTGTCCCAAAGGACACCCGGGAGACACCCTGCCCCGGCCGCGGGGGCACCTACGGGCCCAGCTGGCTGCTAGCGAGCGTGCGGGGCGAAAGGTCTTCCAAAAACTACAAGCCTCCCCCCCTCTCCGCTCATCACGCCTGTACGAGTGAGCTGAATTAGAAATTAAATGGCTACGTTTTTAAGATGTTGATGACACTCCAGCGTTACCGAATGGTCTCTTCTTCCTCAGGAGAGTGACTTTATTGGTGTTAAGTCAAATCCTTCTCGTGTTTGTAATAGGAGCAGCTCAGCAAGTCACCTGGTCTAACTCATATAATCTGCTCCGCAGACTAAAACTTGTCTCTGGGGTCTGCCGTTGCTTGGCTGGAAAAGTATTTACCCCACAGTGTTCACACGCGTTATCCTTCCTTGAAAATAATTAAGGATGCAAGAAAAGATGGAGAAAAATGAAGCAGAAGAAAGACTGGGGCACGAGGAGTAAAAGTACACCACCACTGATTTCTGGCTCATTTGGGATCCAACACTTGACATATCACAACAGCACAGTACAGATCGGAAATCGTCTATTTTTAAGACCAGAGGTCTCTTAGAGCAACCGCAGCAGCAGCTCTCTCAGCATATCAGCGCTGCTGAACGCCTGCCAGTGCCTGACCTCTGGTCGGATATATCAGGGACTATACTACGGACGGCACTGTGTACGCCGAGTGGCGGAGGGAAAGGAGGAGCTAATAATACCTCGCTTTTCTAGAAAACTCTTCATGAGGAGGTCTCGGAGTGTGTCACAAAGATTAGTGTAAGCCAGACTGTACTATCCTTCCCGGAGCATAATACTTTTGTTTTGGAAAGGGCCTTTTATCAAGGAATTGAAGCATAAATACCAGCCCATGTGTTTCAGGGCCCCACAGCCCAGCGCGGGGACTTCGCCTCTCGATACATGCATTCCTCACCTTATCAGAGCAACGCCGATAACGCTCCGTCCTGGGATTTGTGCTAATGGCTGTACGAAGCATGGATTTTTTTTTTTCATTTTTTACGTATTTTTTTATAAATCCAGGTGCCCTGTTCGGCCACCATCCAGTACTCAAAGCCCCCGTTTTTGCCTCGTCAGCCTTTCCACGGGGCTTCAGCGGCCCAGCGCGGCACAAGGGCTTTGGGGCCGCGGCGCCGGAGCCCCGACGCGCTTTCACCCCCCCGGGCGCCTGCCGCGGCAGCCTCGGCGGCGGCTCCGCTCCCTGCCTGGCACGGCGACGGGGAGCGTCCGCCGCGGCGGCGGCATGCCGGGGGCCGGGGCCGGCCGGGAACAGACCGAAACGGTTCCACGGTCGCTTTATATTTGGCATCGCCGAAGGATTTTCTGTTCCCCCGGGCCCCTGGTGCAGCGGCCATAAGGCAGCAGCCGCTTTTAGGAGCTGGGTGAAGCGTCTTGCGGAGCCTCCCGGATTCAGACGGGGAGGCAGCTAGAGCTGACGTCTCCGTTTCACCCCGCGGCCACCGCTCGGGCAGCTTTGAGGCGTTACGGTCGGACGGTGGTAAGGGACGGGGGTGACGCGCAAATCCGCGCTCCCGCTGCCGGGAGCAAGCGGCCCTTCGGGGGACGGAAAACCGCTGAACCGGGCAAATCCGCTCGTGCAGGCTGGCCGGCGGAGACGGCCGGCGCGCTCCCGGCGTGCGTTTTTGTAGACCGCTATCCCAGAGGCTGCCTAATGCCAGACTGCCGGCTGGCGTCAAGCAGGCTCTGCTGTACGGACCCCGGGGGCGATCGAAGCTCTCCGGCCCGAACTGCCGCAGCTCTTCGGCATCGAGCGCCGGAGAGGCCGGGGAGCGGGGCGAAGGGGAGCCGCAGGGCGTTCGGTGCGTTACAGGATCAGCCCGGTTCAGTTCAGCGCTCCAAGGCGCAGCCCGGAACGACACGTCGTCTAACCGCCGGCGGCACACGAACACGAAGCTCTGCTCCAGGCGTGACGACGGCGGCCGGCGTTCTCGCCTCCTCCCGGCGGACGCGCTCCCGCTCGCTGCCGGCGACGCACCTCGCGCAGACGGGGCTGGGGCCGCGGCGGCGGGCGAAGGCGGGGAGCCGGGTACCTCTCCGAGATGCCCTTTGGCCATCAGATTTTCCCAGACTGGACCTACAGGTTTGTGGAAGCAGAACGTAATACCTCTTTACTGAGCTGTAAAGCAAGATATCCCCCCCCTCCACCCCCAAATCCACACTTTTGGGACCACTCCGGGATATAATCGGGGCAATGCGTTAATGCAGCCCTAATCCAAGGCTGGGCTCTACAACAAAATGAGGCAAAACACTGCAAGCGATGGTTTAATTACAGCGCGAGGAACCGTATGTTGCTCGGAGGGAAGGAGGACATAAAAGACCATTCACAGCTACTCAGGCCTTAACCCCCGTCGGGGCACGGTCTTTCCTAGCGTGATTTGCAAATATGCTGGCAAACCACACGCTAAAAGCAGGGTCTCTTCGGCTTTTGCAGACATCTGCCTCTGGCCCGGAAGCTGCCGGCCTCGCTCCCTTTACAAGGCTGAGTCATTTGCTTGGGTTTATCGGTGCTGCGAAACAAAGAGCAACCTACGGACACATTGCGCCTCTCTTCCCCCTCCTTCATCAAAATGCCCAGCAAGGTTTTTTCATTAACCTTAAGACATCTTCAGAATGGAAGAGCGTTTCCATGCAAATACAGCCGAAAGGGGAACAAACAGCATCTGTTCTGCAAATATTAAATACGGGCGGTAGATGAATAGACTTATCTCCCTTATCATGATTAGCGGCATTTCTGCCTTGTAATTTTGGCCTATCACTCAACACAAACTGTAATCAGGATGTAATACATCCTATCAGCAAATTACAGCAATGCAGCTGTTCCAGGCAGCAGCTGAACCGGGCAGCAGTTTAAACTAGGTTTTATTATACCCGGGGCAAGATTCCAGTGAGTATACCAGTGAAATGCTTTAAAACCAATAAGGGTTGAATCTTGTCCCACTGAAGTTAATTCTGACGTTGGCTTTAATCGGGGGGAGCAAAGGAGATGGGGGCGAAGGGCTAAATGCTGCCTTCTCGCATGGATTTCCAGGCTACGACGGACGAAGCAAAGCTTCACGTAAGGAAACTGTTATACAGAATCCAGCTACAAAGCCCAAAGCGCTTTAAACGTGTTGCGATAAGATTTGACCTCTTCTTCGCTTAATTCCATGCAGACAGTAGGAACGAAGGGTGTGTTGCCACAGCCGAGAGCAAGCAGAGCGCAGGAGCTGGGTTCAAGCGAGAATTTCGATGTTTCAAGTTTGTTTCGTTCCAAAGGAAAATGAAAACAAAGGCTGCCACAGCTCTTGCCGAGCAGAAATCTTTCAAAAAAGCCTTCAAGTTTTATTCAGGAAATTAGTAGTATTTTTCAAAAAAAAAAAAAAAAATCCTCACAGCTCTTTATCGTAAAATGATATTCATGTTATAAAGTGACAAACTGTTCTGCTATTTGTATGTTATTAAAAGCATTTGAAAATAACTACTAAGAACAGGCAGAAGCAGACTCTTTTTATTTTGGAATGAAATGGTCTAAAATTCTTAATGGTTTTCACTGCACCACTTAGATAAGTGGCTGTTTTCAATACCCTTGGCTTGGGCATCATCACGTACCACCTTCTGTTTGCAAATGTTTTCGCTTTTTTTCCAAAAACCTTCAGTTCAGGTGAAATTACAGAGTTAATGAAAAACATTTCAAACATAAACACAAAAAATTTCTAGAAGCATAAATAAGCACTTCGTTTCTCCTTTAAACTGTTTTCCAAGAAGCATCTTGCATCTAGCTATATCTTCCTTCTAACACATTTCAGCAAGCTTTCTGGAGAATCCTTATGCTTCAAGAACTGCATTGCTACGGGGTTAATGCAGACGCAGTTATGGAGTGATTTGACAGAGAATCTCAATCGTGACCTGTATAGAGCAGTACAGCTTATATCAGAGCTGTAAATCAAAAACACTACAAAATTGATTATCTTCCTCTTTCTTATTTAAAGGCTAGGAACCTGTCAGATGAAAGCATAAATCTGCTGGCTGGCCCTTCTTGTAGCTAGCCTCTTACTTTATATTCCAGTTCATGCTTGTTTCTGAAAACTCTTGGCAAACATTTCATTTTCCTTCCACACTGCTATTCAATGCCTTAAGTGCTTGGAAAGATAAACACCGTCTTTAAGCAGTACGATCTCCTGATCAGTTTATCGGAGGGTTATTACGCACGTGCACAGAAGAGTCAGTCACAAACTGAGCACATTTTTGCCCTAGTTGGCGATTTATTTGCAGCCAGTGGGATGGCATAGTTCAAGCAGAATCATTAAATTGGGACAGAGAGGAGATTCAATCAACAATTATATCCAACTGACAAAACTCACTGCGACAAGGCGTCAAGCTGCAAGACCTTGAGCCACGCTACCTGCTCCTGGGGGTGAAGAGAGATGATGATGGTTGGCTGGAGGCTGAGGTGGTATCTTGCAGCTGACTGTAGTGTAACATAACAAGAATCAGTGGCTAAAGGCTGAAGACAGACAAATTCAAACAAAAAAACTAGGCACACATTTTTATAAGCGAAGGTGATTAACCTCTGGAAGAAACAGCCAAGGGAACTGACTGATTCTCCGTTTCCTCCCCTACGCAAACAAGAATGCTTGCTTTCTGGAACGGAGACTTGAGTGACACAAATTATTGGGCTCAGCAAAGAGGAGGAATATAATTGTCGGTTGTGCGCAGATTACATTCGAGCTAATGTGCTCTTGCGACCTTAGACTCCAAGCATCTTCACTCTCTCAGGTACCATGATGGGAAAACCGATTCAACGTGCAGCTTCACTGAACTCAGGGGTGTCTGCAGGCATAAGGCACAAATGAGGCAGCTCTGCTCTAGCCGGAGCGCAGCGACGTAGCCAACAGCTGAAATAGCAATGTCTTAAAGTGTTACAGCTGGCTCTACAGACAAAACTTGTCTGTCACAGCCCTAAGTTTTTCAGCCTTAGATAAAGATATACAAGCCTTTGTTTGCAATAGTAGTCTTTTTTTCCTTTCAGCATCATTTTGAATAGATTAAGTTGTCTGAAGACGGGTTTATGACTAATGCCAAATGCTACTTTCAGTACAGCCAGAAAAGCTGAAGCCTTCCAGTGGGAAAGGAATGTAAGAACTGATGTGGAATTAAATTAAACCAGCAAAAGTTCATCCTCTTAAATCCAAAGCAGGCAAGAAACCAAGAAAGTTTGGGTTTAGTGCATATTGAACCAAAATTTAAAAAAAGACACTGGCTGACGTGCTGGGAGAGATCTCTAATAGACACGTAAGGGCAGGTTAAAACCTGGGTTTGCAACCGGTTGCTGAGCCCAGCCATCTGCTCTGCCCGCATGACAAATGTCGCCACGCTGATCAACCACTTCTGACCGAGTTTTCCTCCCAGCTGATTAAGGGAAACTGAAAGTCTCTTCGCAGAATAAACAGCAGCAAGAACACAAGAAGCCTTTGCTCAACACAGAGCCATAAAACCGAGCAACAGCCCTGCCTGGCGCCTGGGGAGCGAGGTGGGGTGGCTCTGCTGATCCTCCTGCTAGGGACACCACAAAGTAGGACCCCGAATTCGACTGTTCACTCAAGGCAAGAGGGGGCAATGCTCTAAAAATAGAAGCAAACCCACCGAATTGTGTGTTCAGGTTTCTGTCTGTTCCCTTCAGGCATTTAAACTGCTTCCAGCAAGTCAACCTCACTGTTTGCAGCAAAAATGAGTGTAACTTCCCAGTGAGCAATGCTGGATTCGAGGAAAGGGGAGGAGGCTGCTCCCTACTTGGTTTGCATACTGAATCCCATGGAAAGTGATAATGATTACATTTTAAACTAAGGTCAGAGGAGTCCTGTTAAGGCAACCATCCACTAACTAATGTCCTATTAATGCAACTATCTCACCGTTTACAGGTTTTCAATTCTGCAAGACTATTTTTTGGGGGAGAGTTTTCAAATCTGGTGAGTGGAGAAAGTTCCCTTCCTGCATTCACCAGATTGCAAAAACCCCCCACAGGCCAAAATTCTCCTGGGGTTGAGCTTTACTGGAAATGTAAACCACAACAAAACTGTTTTCACTGTACACTTCCTTTCTAAGCTTAACTGTTCCCCAGGTTGCTCCTCGGTGACACTTCTGTGCCAGTCTGCAATTTCTCTTTTATTTGCTCGGAAATCGTAAAACTGGCCTGCAAGTGTGATCCAGCAATAATTACGGTGCTCCTTTATGCAGGGTTTTGTACTTGAACCAGCCACAGCTCTGCATTTACAAGCAGGTTGTCAGAACTACTACCCAGTTACAAATATTCTTCTGAACTCACATTTTACTCCATTATTTACACCAACAGATGTTGAGGCAAGAACACACTCGAGTCCCTCCTGAAAACTGGTACTAATTTCATTTTGGAATACATTTTCCTAATAAAAAACATGTTAGAGGCAAGGATGTTTTCAAAGCAACTGCTTCTGGCATGTTACACTTTGAAACTAAAGACGTGTATTTTTCTAAAAGGATTCCATAAGCCTCACACATACTTAGGAAAACAAAAGATCTTTTTGTATGTGTGTGAAAATCGACCCTTTGCTGGAGCAAGAAATCCAAGCTAACAAACAAATCTGCAGTGGTGATAGATCATTTGGGGACTTCTTTACAATGTAGGTTCTTGGACCATTCATAGTGGTAATTTTTGAAATTCTTTGCTTTTGAAAGGTTCTTTGTGAGGGCAATGTGGTTTAGATTGAATCAGGGATATAGGAGCTGGAAGAGGAACACAGTCCACTTTCTCATTAAACAGAGTACTTTTCATGTTACAGGCATGACAGACCCACATAAATCACAGATAGGCCTGAAATCCAGTATTTGAACGCACAGCTAGATCTGAACTTCCCCTGTATTTCACGGGATGGGGGAGGACGTACCCACAGTCTGAGATCAGACCCAAGTCAGAAATCACTGATCAGCTCAGCAAGGAAGAGAATTCTGCTTCAGCGCCTGGCGGTGAATTGCTCTATGAGAGGGATTTAGGATAAATCTCCATGCAGCCCTGGAAAGACCTGAGACAACTGTGGGACGTCCAGGATCAGAATTTGTGACCTCTTATTTGTGCTGTCATGCACTTAAAGCTCCCCTGTGGTCGGATGCCCCAGAGGTTGCTGCAGTGAATAATTCGTGTACTTCCAGAATTCCTCCACACAAAGGTTGTAGCAATCTCCCCTGTCCTGCGATCATCTCATACAAACTCAGTTTGTTACCCTGTAATCAAATTGGGACCTCATTATCCTCTTCTACAGAACAACAGGCTTTTTCACTTTACCAGCCTTTCCGATTCAGATTATGTTTCAGCTGCTACAAATGTGTGGTAAGAACATCACCAAAAAAAGCATCTTCTAAATAATAATTAGGCACTGTACATCTCTCAGAGATAAAGATGTTCACTTCAGCAATAAAGAAAGTACTGAAGAAATGATAAAGACCTTTTGTTACAGGTCATCTGGTCCTTCTCTTTGTTCCTTTTGATTAAGTGGAAAGGAAACAAAAGTCTCTGAACTGTGATTTTTTTTTTATTGCATATTCATAGTTGTATGTTGGATTCAACTACATGAATTATTACTGAGCTACATCTGTTACAGATCACTGTCCAGGTAAGATCAGCATCTACTGGCTCCTGCTCAGCTGAAATCAATAGACTTTTTGCCATCAATTTTTATAGGAACAGTCACAGAGATATCACTTTAATGTGCAAGGGTAAAAAATTTGGACAGGCAGGCAGACGGATATAACATGTCTCTGTCAACTGAAGCCAAAGCTTTTCAGCCTCTAGGAAGATTGTGTTCTTAATTAAGTATGAAAAGAAAGGATAATTTGATTCAGAAGTAAGATTATCTCTCCCCTACCTCCTTTCGCACCAGAAGGAACATTTGGTTTCACCATCATAAATCAACCACATATTGCATCAAGCATACGTCTGTGATGCTGCGGCGCTTCCTCTCTACACTGGTTTGAAACAAGCTCAGATTAATCTCAAACACAGGGCCAGGATTTCTGAACTAGTTTTCAAACAGTGAGTGCTATAAAAAAGATGGCTGGAGGTTGGGCACCATGCTGGGTATCCATTAAATTTAAATGGTGTTTCTCAGCAAGATCACCAAGCCAAGATGTTCTACTTAATGAGCTCAAGAAGAAAGGTTCACTAAAAGGAAGGTATTATAGCGCTCGGCCTTTGACAGCTTCATCACTGCAGTGTGGTTGCATTTTTACGCCTTCCTTTCAGTGTGACAGATTCATGTTGACTTGAGGATCAACTTAATGCTGACAATGGTTCATCTCCATTAATATGATTTCTCTAGGAGCTGTAATCTCCTCTTTGATGTAGTTTCTTGAATAGTACCCTATATGCTGAAGCAGTCTCTTAGGACAACTTGAGAAAGTACAGGTGATAAGATTTTTTTTTGTTTTCTTCAGTCACAGATCATCGCATTGCCCCTGAGAAAGGCTTTAAAGGAGAACAACATTTTCCATATTTGCTTACTGCCTGGTGATAAAGAAGAGGACATACAGAATTTCTGTGCTTTCTTCCCACCCAGACATCACCATGCATCACAGGTCAAGCAATGGCACAGCCTGGATCCCTTCCCTGTCTAGTTTTCATTTCCTTCAGATTACTCCGGATCAATGGAGAGAGGTAGCTGAGTTCACAGGACACATTCTACAATAGCAGTTAACTGTTCTCTAACTTCAGTGCTTGGAACAATCTGGCTGGACATTGATATGGTCAAGGATCAGTTAATTACCCTAAACTGTGGAAGATGCATACAAAACCCAAGGCTCTTGACACAATTCATCATAAAGAATCTATCATTCCCCCTCACGTGCAATATGCAGCTTTATCAGAGGCCTGGTTTATCTCATGTACCAAATTCCAGATTAGGATTGAGTAATTAGCAAGGATGTCCTTGGCGGCCATTTACTTAATAGTTCTCTCCTTTTATAACAGAAAACCAGTGAGAAAACAGTACAGATTAGAGTGCTGGCATAGAGAAGCGGACCCCTGGAGGCACCCTCTCTTCAGCATCACCACAGCAGACCAGTGCTGCCCTGACAGTCCGGCTGCCCAGTATATGTATATACTGCTACCAGCTCATCTTGAAAACCTTCTAAACACCAAGGCAAGGATTCAATAACCTGTATGACATACAATTATGGTGGCCTGGATTTAAAAGGAAAACTTCCACCTCGCCCTGAGCGGAGACTGTGGCTACATAATCAGAAAATCTTCTGTTGTCTCCAGGTGTTTGTATCTGACTATTTTTCACCTTATATTGTAAATTAGATCAACAGGATTAGGCTGGGTAGAGTAGAAATATTCACCACGAATATTTCAGCAATGGTTCACAATGGTCCTATGGTGGCATAGTGCTTTAAACCAGAGTCTTGTTCACAAAGGGACTTCCAGATGCTACCACAGGTGAGGCACATTTGTAATGGAAGACAGCAATGGTTACATATAACGGCCCTGAGAAGCTTGGAAAAACACAGATGAATGGAGGAGACCACATATCTGGAGTTTTCGTGAAGATTTTTAGCGAGAAAATTAATTCAATAGCCACAATACTCTCTGTGCCCAACACACTAGCAAAACTGACATTAACATTTAGGAACAGGCATGTATTTTCTCCCTCATTGAAGCACTTTCCTGCTCCTATTTGCAGAGCATTCTGGAGTGCTTAGATAACCCGACTCTGTAACTTAATCCCAGCAGGAAGCTATTTGATAACAATCTTTTTAAGATATAATTTTTCTACAAAGATGGAAATAAAGCAATACCTTTTTCAAAAGAAACAGCATCAGAGAAGTTAGATGTGGAAAAACCCTTCTTGATTATCCTAGTCCCTTTCTCATTACTGTAGGATATAGGACTCCAGACTATCTGCTCAAAACACAAGTGACAGAGGTGCAGCTGGGGTGGATGATATGTGATTATGGCAATCACTGAGGCTCATCTGGAGATCCCCAATTTTCATTATGCTGTTTCACATCATTGCCACTGACCCTCTCATGTCCCTGCATCTACTTAGATCTATCTGAGGGTAGTCTCAATTATTTTGGCTGCTGAAGGACCATAACAAGAGCTGGGGACTGGGGTAAGAGAGGAAGTTACAGCTATTACATCTGCTTTCCTGCATCCCTCGATGGTAACAGGAGGGATTAATAACAGAGGAATCTGTTTTGTCTGCCCCAATGTAAGAGTATCTCCTCTACTGCCGCATCCTCATGCATCCCTATATCTTTTGATATCTCTTCAGTCTGACCGTAGCCTGCCAGTATGATACAAGAATTTGGTTTACTGCTGGATTCTGAAAATTCCCTAGGTGCCAACAGCTGGCACTAGCAGAGTCAAATGGTTTAATTTTGCTCAGTCATGGGCAGTGGTAGTTCTGCTTGATTTCTCCAATGGATCTAGCCAGTGTTTTCCAGCAGACTGCATATCCCACTTCGAACTGAACCAGCACTAGAACTGTGCATGTGTCAGATGGCTTGCAAATGCTTTACTGGTATGGGTTTGCATTTTATTCTGTACTACAGAGAACTGTTCTTGTTCATGTAAGGCACTTTGGCAATTAAGTGGTGTGTAGTTATTTGTTATTTTCATCTTAAAATTACTGAGCATATTCTCTTCACCCTTCAGAATTTCTTTTCTGAAAAGTCAGGGAGAACATTTTGACACCTTCCTTGGGCAGGTGTTTCTGGCCAGGTATTTCTAGTTATTAAGTAATATTAGCATCCCACTTCCATATATATGCGCATGTGGAAAGCCAGGCACGCTGGGCTCTCTTGAGACTTGGTTTGCTCTCCTTCGTTCTTCAGCTGTGACTTACATCAAGGAGAAACGTCACTCCTCCCTCAGATGAGCAATCTGTGTCCTAGTGAGACAGGAAATCTTCAGGCTTGCATGCTACTGCACAAGCAGGAAAACCAACATGGTAAAAAAATTGTGAGGTCTCATACACAGTCCAACAGCTTGAATTGCCAGAAAACATGAACTGAAAGTCTTTTCGGCTTATTCACTAATTCCCCGCTCCCCTCCATATACCCTCAAGATAACTGGATAATAGAGCATATATTTTATTTCATTTTGACTGTATTTCAAGTGATGAAAGATTTTAAACACAGCTATAGTTTCAGACAACATACTTGTTGTTTAACCAGGTTACCACTACTGTTTCGCAGTGCACAGCACGATGAAACCTTTGATTAGGCAGGCTGCTTACTGTAAACACAAATCAATGTTTACAAGATACTTCTTCAAACGTGCTGCCTTACGTTTGCACAGTGTAAAGCGAACCAATTCTGACTGCAGTATTTCCCAGCCCAAGCTGAGATGTTCGCCGAGTTTAACGAAACTTGTATGATGCCACAGGACATGCCAAGCAACCTATTACTTTTTTGATTCTCCTTGCAAGTGCAATTACAGCGATTGCATTTTTCATCAAAACCCCCCAAGGAATCCTGTGGGTTGTTTTTTGCCTCTTATGATGTGCTATGGTCACCCATTTCAACCAGTTGCAAAATAATCTGAGCTCAGTCCTTCGCAGGCTTTCATGGTGTTACTCAGTCACCTTTCCTCACGCGCTCGAGAAGCCGTCTTTGCTGTGCCTTATCCTCAGACGCTAGGCACTTCCCTGACCGTTAGTGTTTTCCAGTTCCACCCAGTGCTAAAAAATCAGGGCAAAGAATGCTGCAGATCTGCATGCTATAGCCTGAACCTACTCCTTCGCATGGTCCATTTGCTCAAAATGACCCAGAGACTTGGCAGAAGGGTAACAATGCTATTTTGGTTTCGTTTTCTACCCAATACACTGAGGCCAAGAGATATTTTCTGTGTCTCTAAAGAGATCTGCCCAGCTGAACTGCTGCTGAGATAGAGGCTGACTCCCTGAAAGCAGCTGATGACAAGGGAGGCTAAAGATGGTGAAGAAGCATTGGGTGCAGAGAGTACGAGAGAGCAACTGAACAACACGGCTTTGACAAGTGAGACACCGCCAGAGCAGGGCTCTCTGTCACTCTGTCTTTTTGCTTTTTCAGTGTGATAAGTATTAGCCCGTTTGTTTTTCAGATGGTATTTCCCAGAAACACTCAAAAAGCAAATCAACCCAACTTGCTTCCTCATCACCACAACATCCTGCGTTCCCTAACCCTTCCGTAGTGGTTGACCGACCTCATGGGGCATAAACATGAACCTGAATTCCAGGATGCCTGGAGAGGAGAAATCCCCCAAGCTTATCCTTCTCCAGCTCAACTTCCTGGCATAACGCTACGCTGCGGTTTGACAGGAGATGGTCACAAGCTGCAACAAAGGAAATGCAGTTCAAATCTAAGGGAAAAAAAAATTTACAAAGAGAGTGGTTGAGCACTGGAACAGGGATCCAGAGAGGACGTGGAACCTCCATCCTTGGAGATTTTCAAAACTTCAGTGGACAAGGCCCTCAACAACCTGATCTAGCTTTGAAATTGGCTCTGCATTGAGCAGGAGGTTGCGGCCACATCACCTCCAGAGGTCCCTTCCAACCTCAATTTTTCTATAAGACTACAAAATCTGCTTTGTTCCAAAGTGAAAAAACAGCACAAAAGGTTGTGATGCTTCTAGCAAAGCAAAATACTATTCTTTGACACAACTAAAGCATTTCATGTTGATTTTGACATTACATTTGCATATATATAAAGAGCCTTAGAAATTAAATGTCCTTTCAAAGACGTTTCTTTATTATTTTTCAAGAAATAATAATAAAAATAAATTTAAAATTTCAACTTATCAATGTTTTTTTCTTCAATGCTAGATTGAATTGATGTATTTCTGTGCAAGGTTTTAGTTCTGAGGAAAGAGCATGTTTCAAGGAATTTCTGTTCTACGGGAAAATTTTTATTTAGTTGCATCTGGTAATTGTTCTATTTTTCACTTTGAAAAGACCTTACTTTTGATTAGTTCATCTTTCCTATTCTGGTTTATATTTATTTCCAACAGGAAGAACTATCTGAAAATATCTGAATATTCTGCTAGTAACTGGAAATCTAATATGCAATATTTTTTCTGTTTCTAGCATACTATAAGAATGAAAAGAGGGCATTTTGGACATACTACTGATATTAATATGAATGTGTTTCACATATTAGGCTTTGTTGAATTGCCATGGCAATTATCTCCATGGAGATTTCTAAAATACTGATTCCTGGATACAATGGTAAATGTTTCTGATGTTGATTAGAAGTGTTTGCTGGCAATACCTATTTCTGGGGGGCTATGGGTTTTAAAAGAAGTGGAATTAGCTTGGAAGTAATTTTGATTCTGCATTCCTGAGTTGTTATAGGGACCTTGCAGAGTTCATTTTAATTCACTGCTACGGTCTTCATTCACCATGAATATTTCAACTATTCCACTTACTTTAGTTAAAAGAAGATGACAAGAAGATGACAAGAAAAGTCTCTGAATTTCTGCAGCTGTTAGTATTTAGTGTAAAAATCCAAAAAATCACTGAAGACTAAGAATGCATAATGTTTGCTATACAATTTTGTCTTTCCAATTGTAATTTGCAGACAACTGGGATTTCAGGGACTACTTCTAAGGGACCCATAAGACATCACTAAGAAAAGCAATCCTCTTGTTAGTAGGCTTAAATTCACTATTCTGGGATTACGCATCTAATAGAAAACCTACAGATCAAAACTGACTGAAAAGCTCGGCCAGGGAATCGATTTGCAGTTGGATACCTAGGCAATAACTATCTCAGCCTTGCGGAAGATGCTCTGTTTCACAGATCAGTCGAGGAGGGAGGGAGATCCTGCCCAGCGGTGGATTGGGACTGGATTCTATTTTTGCCTCTGCCACTAAGCTATTGTCTGACTTGAGGCATGTTGCTTCCCCTCTCCGCGCCTCGGTCCCTCCCCTGTCCTCGCCGAGTGTTACTTATTAGAATATAATTTCTCCAAGATAGCGACTGCATCCTATTACGAATTTATATAACACTGAACACAACACAGCCTCACTCCTGATTAGAATCTTCCCCATCAGAACATCGCTATCATTTTTCTGATTATAATCATCCCATTCATTTGTATTGCTTATATACAATGGTCGTTTCCTTCAGGACGTGGCAAAAAGAAGAAAATTTGTACTGTGATTATTTTATATGCCCAGGCATCATTTTCTGCCTGATTTTGCTTTAGTGCCGGGAATCCTTCCATTTCAGGAGTTCCGCAGTTTTTATGGACTCCAGGAAACTGAGCTAGCAGCTTTCCTTACAAACTTTCATCCTGTTTGCTTTGGAGAGGTTTTCTTACTCAAAAAAAGAAGAATCAGCAAGAATAACTATCTGACTGCAGACTTTGCCTCTGAGCAGCACTAAATACCCCATGCATTTCAGTGCATCAGCATTATGTCATGGGAAAGTCCTGTCTCTGGAGCTCTTCTCCTTGGGTTGTTGCAATGGGTGAGGTTTCTGGGGCCACGCTACACCCACTTGTGTGTTCTGTACACAAACCGTGCAAGAAAACAACGGGCATTAGCAGCATGGTCACTAATGAATTAATTGCTGTTTTTCCCTTTCAGCACAGATTCCATGTAACAGCCACAAAGAGGAAAGCACTGTACTGAAGAAGGAGTAACATCACAGTTCAGAAAGAGGACTCTGCCCCTAAATACCTCAGCCAAAGCCCTCAGATTTGTAAACACTGTAAATCTCCGTGTTAACTCTCGATCAGGGATGACCTGCATGAACAGCTATGAAAAGCTGACCAAATTCTCTACGGCCCATGATGTACTGAGCTCGCCGTGCAATGACTCTTTCTGGGAAGCCTCTCCCTTGTTTACCGCAGATTTCTTGTCTTCTGGAAGAGACCGCAGAGTTGTTCTGGCTATTGTGAATGTGAGCTGAGGTGTCTCAGCGATTATTTCTATCATCATGAGGATTTACCAGCACGGTCTGGGGACTACAAAGAAATGTCCCCAGTTAGTGTGAAATGTTCGCCTCGTGTCGGTGCAGCACAATGCAGTATCACCCGCTGCAGTACACAGTTACTCCTCGATTCAAACTGCCCAAACGGAAACGTGTAATGAAGCTTCATTACGCAGTGACGTATCTCACGGAAAAGAGGTGTCTCTTTGAAATGCTGCAAACAAATGCAAGGATGGTTTCAGGCCACAGAAAAATCCAGATAAACTCAAGCAAATTGGCAGTCAGAGGTCTTTTTTCATTTTTTATTAGGAACTCAGTTTGGAGTTTTCATGTGCTTTACAGAAGCTTTCCTTCAAACCAGATGCTACTAGCCAAAGGAATTTCTTAGATCGATCACCTTGATTTGCTAATCTCTTTGCTGTGACAAAGTATTTCAGCTATGTCAGGCCTGACTGCCGCATGCTTTGTGCGGCCTGCTGTGCTACCAGCACACGTTCTGCAGGGGCCACTTTAGGAAACCTTCCCACGATGGAGTGGAGACGAACAGTTCTGCATTCCAGCCACCGCGCTGATGTCTCACAGCTGCTTTCTCCTTTGGTGATATCTCATCAGACCCTTCAATCTTTCCAGTGCTTAAGGAAGAATTCTTTACAGTGATTTGCCTGTACAGCTTTTGTTCACTTTCCTGGTGAAAGGACCAAGAGAAATGACTTTCCTGACCTCCCCAGAGTGCCTCTGAAAAAGCACAGTTTCTTTTTTCAAATGGCTTCCCGCGCTTCTGGACTGAGGCCCTGGTTCTGTGATCATTAATACCAGACCTCTGCACTGCTGATCGGCCAGGAGAACACATTTGATGTGATTCATACATCAGCACATGATCATATTTCTGATGAATTAGCTGGAGTGCACACTACAACGTTTACACTGATTTTCTGCTGCCTAAAAGAGGACAGACAATTCCTGATAGAGCAAAAAAGTTGGAGCAGTAGTGACAGAAGACGTTTGCTCTAGGATTGAGACTTCTGGTCCAATGTAAATTGTCATTATTCTTAATACATTTGAATAGGCAGAGTTTGCTTATTCTGGATCAGTGCTCTGTGTCTTGTGATTCTGTGTCATGGTTTTTCTGATCCAACACAAGGAGCCCTTAAGCTGGATTTACTGTATTGTTGAATCATGACCTCAGGGATTTGCAAGAGGAACAAGCTGCAGCCAAGTGTCAAAAATTTTAAGGCAATTTAGGAGTGAAATCTTGGCCATACTGAAGTCAACAGCAAAACTCTATTCTTTTTCTGCGAAAAGAGTCAATTTGCTGAAATAGAAACTTTTGGTAGGACCATACGGACCAGGCTCAGTGTGGCTGGAATTTCTGGTCTGAATTTCCAAGAAGGGGAAGAATATCCCCTCGGATTAGTAATGAAGAGCCCATCGCGCCCTTCATCTGGGGAAGGCACTGGAGCAGACTCGCACCAGAAGCATGCTAGCACACTTCCCCACGCATCCTCTGCGGTGGCAAAGCCGCTCTGCAGTCTTCCTGCCCCGCTGTTGCAATTTACGGCTCCCACATTTACACTGATTCAAGCAGCTGGGAAACACTAAAACGACTGTTTGAAGAAGGGGTTTAATCCTCCCCTGTCTGTCATAGATGTCCTTCTAGCCAGTGACTAACTAGTCTGAGCTGGAAAAAAGCCATTTCTTCCCTGTCTCTTCTTCAGATTCTTTTCCTAAACACTTTGAAGGGCTCAAGTGTTGTTCTACTGTGGAATGGAAATATTTTGGGAGGGGGAAATCTAATGCATGTATTTATATATATAAATTGCAGGATGTGGAAATCACCCCCAATCAGATCGAGTCAAACCTTCCTTTAGGTTTACATACCGCTTCCTGTTTGTTCCCAGCTCTAAAAGTGCTCACAGATAAAACCCTGGATCTGCAGCCCTGAACAGTACTCTGTGAGCAGGGTCACTCGGCAGAACGAAGAGCTTGCCACAACCCCGCTATTCTAATAGGATTTCTTTTCTGCTTTGGGCTGCAAAATCAAGCAAGCATGATTTTGATTTCGAATTTCAGGAAAGTTCAGATTAGTATATAATGAACATTGACATCCTTAGCAAATTCTCCATTGCCAAGTTTTCAGAACCAGTAAAACAACTGAATTACTTTTTAATGTTATTTTGATTAAAACATGAGTTTTCTTTCAACCAAGAAATGCTCTTAGCTGGAAAATGATTTGCCTTAGTATGGTGCACTGGTTGACTCAAAGACAAGTTAATTACAGAACACAATGCAGACAACCTTTGCCTACGTGAAGGAGACTGCTGCAAAAAGAAAAAAGAAGAGGTGTCACCTCTTTCTAAATTTTTTTTTTTTTTGCCTGTTTCAGGAATTGGTACTTTATTCAATATAAAACAGAACTTAGAGTAAATGAGGAAGGAAAAGAACAACAAGTCTGAGAAGAGAGTGGGGGAGGAAGAAGAAAAGGAAACTGTTAAAATTAGAAAGCTAAAGGAGAGTATTGGTAATTTTTGCTGTCTTCCTTTTATATTTTAGCTTAACCAAACATTTCATTCTTGGGTCTATGTGCATGAGCAGCCCCCACGAAATTCCTTGTGTAAGATGATCCAGGCGAGACCATGGTAACAGTGCAAGATGCAAGAAGGAAGAGGATGGAGCTGAACTGTGCTCTGTCCAATACTCTGTTGGCTTAAGGGAATTTCTGCAACAGTTCCAGTAACTAAGTCTAAATTTCTAAATTCCTCTAAATTATGCCAAGAAAAGGAAGTTCTGTACTATAGACTCCTTTATAATTGTGCTTGGGTGAAAGGAAAAATCAAGGCTACGGCCTGAACAGACTAGGTCGAGTCTTGTTTTCAGCTTAGAATACTTCTGCACAGAACATATAATTTCCTAAAATAGCTTTAAACACTAGGCTGATACAACTCTTCTTCCGTGTTGATTCCTTCCAGATTACACACGTGGATATTCATTATGTAAATAAGTTCACCACAGATGCAATTAATTACATTAAATACACATGGTCATGGACATAAACACGTATGTGTAATGCCAAAGGCCAGGGAGAGGCCCAGCTAAAATTCAGAACAAGACCTTCAGGTCCTCCTTTAGTGTGACAACAGCTTCTTTAATAAGATCTCTGGCAAAGTCTTTCTGCTGATTAGAGCCACTTGTTTCAGTACAGGACCATTCAGAACGGGAGAACATTCCCAATCTTGACCTTCCAGGTCTGAAAGCTTGGTATCACCAAAGGAATTCACCCAGAGAAGGAATATATAAAAATTACACAATAACTTTCCCATAGACATGTGTACAATGCATACTTACAAACAGTCCAAATATTTTCTGGGTCATTCTGTTTAATTTCAGTGCACAATCTACCTCAGTAAATCTGCAGGACCTGAAAAAGCCATCCATGCATTCAGATCAATATAATGAACGCCAGGTTGTCATCTGTGTTGCCTGACAGTGCTTGTACAGGATAGAAAACGATAGCATTACAGTTATAATTATGCTATCAAAGGCATCGGATAGTGTGTGCTAGCTAGGTGCCTGCACTTTGCTTTCCTATTGTTCTTTCCTCATTCAACCTTTCATTTATCCAATATCTGGGAAATGAATAGCATATGAACCAAACAATACTTCATATGTGATATTCCTCCAAAGCTCAGTATGGTTTGATTTATTTTTGAATATGCCTTTAACTCTAGGTCAGACAAACTGTAGCAATGACAGCTTTTTAGAGTTGTTTTGGCGTCTCACATAAAAAGGGATTTAAGTCCCTGCTCCTCACAGTACATCACTTCTATTGTCTGTATGGCAGGTTCGGGCATCCCCGAATGCTCTGCCTATCAGCCAGCCTTGCTCTAAACCAATATTCTGACCATAAGTAAAAAGGAAAGACTTCCTGTAAATACCTGGAGGTTTATGGAGGTCTAAGAGTGCAGTGTACTTTTTTACAGAGAATTGACGCACAGATTACAGCCTAATCGCTACCTTCGAGACCTTTCCAAAATGCACCCAGTTTACATATGTGGCTTGTCCTGTGTTTTGTAATGACCAGCTGTAATAACACCATTGAAAATTAATTTCCACATGTTTTCATGGGTGTAAAAGATTGAAGGCCCTATAACCCAAGTGAAGGACGATCTGTAGCTGCATTCACCTATTTAGGCTTCACGAGCCAGGAACATCTCCATAACGAACTCTCGGAAGACAATGACAAGATTCAAAGATGTCACTAAAGGTATAATTTAGTCAAATGAACTGTCACTATGACATAAAACCTAGCTTGGCTCAGAGATTATTGCCAATTTGCACCACAGTCTAGGTTCCCCTCTGTCCGTATGGGCAAGGCATACTTAGGTATGGGCAATTTGGTGAGATTTCCCTAGTGAACGGTCAGGCCTATGCTACCCACTAATGGAGGTCCAAGAGAGCATTTATTTGCCACATTGGTACTGTGGGACATTTGTCTCTCTCTACCCTACCATGTCCCACAAGAACAGAGGGAGCTTTTAGATTGTTTAACCTTGAGGAGCTCTGAAAAAAAGAAAAAAAGCATTTTTCTTTTCAAAATCCAATTTATTCTAAAAGATTTTTGAACATGAACAAAATATTCAACATATATGGACTCTAACCTAAAGCAATGAGGTTTCTCATCCAGACAGTGCTCAGATGTTTAACATCTGAGAGATGACCTACAAAAATTTATCCAAGAGCAGCTGACTGCTCAGATTGAAACGGAATAGGGTTTTCAAAGCCAATCTGGTGTATAACTGCAGTGTCCTGGCTAGTCAGACAGAAAATCAACCATGTCTTAACTGGTGCCAGTGGTCATGTCAGTGTGTAGGATATTGCAGTGGATATAATGCCTGCCATGTTTACATACTCCCTTCACTTGTCACTCCTTTAACACTCCCTAATTAACAGCTTTACAGAATGCCTTTGGGACATTCTTATATCTGAGCAGTGCCATAGAAAGGCAGCATCGGGTAGGTCTTGAATAGCATCAAAGCCAGAGCAGAGTAGAGGAAACAGAGCACTTTAACCCTAATTTGACACCTTATTAAATGCAAAAAGGACAGGAAAAAAACACCCTAGTGAAAGGGGGCCACGATGAATCTTTTTTTTTCCAAAACCTGCCAACAGTAAATCAGTATTCAGTGCACTCTGAAGAAGGAATGCTTTTCTTGTGCTGTACCACTTCAAAATTGGTTCTTGAGAAAGTGTTTCTAAGCATGCAGGGAATAGCTGAAGATCTTGAAAGAAAGAAGTGCATTCAAACCAGCACTTGGCTCTTGCAAAGATTTTAGCTTTCTATGACCTCATGTCCTCCTATTCTTCGGTAACTACCATCCAGAAAGAAATATTTTCATCCAACTGGCATCCCATGTAGCAAAATAAGCCAAGATCTTTGTGAGTAGTGTGTTAAATGGTAAACCGGGCATTTATCTAGGATTTGGGAGCTCCTACCTCTAATTTATTCTTTTGTGTATATTCCCAGCATGGTGACATTGGCAAGTCACGGCTGCACCAGAGCTGGCTGTATCCAGGGCAAGGTAGGCAATTATTTAGGACAGTAAACTGTTGGGGAGGTGAGAGTATGGCAAAATGCCCATAAGCTAGCTGCCCTGGTGGAAGGACTCAAATGACTACTAGGAGGGGTTGGAGAACGAGCATTTTTCCCAGCACCAGCTATTGCTAGTCCTGCCACTGTGCTGGTAACAAAAGCAGTAAGCCCTGTTCCCCAGGGGTTCCAGCTCAGCTCTTTATATAGTTCCTCCCCTTCTTACTTCTGCCCCTTCTCTGACAAGGGCATCCATGACAGGACCATAATCGTAGAGCGGCGAAATTTAGTTTTTCCTATTAGAAACCTTCAATAGATCCAAGATCTAGCTCATTTCCATTGCTTTGATTTAGCTTGGGATCAGGTCTTTAATTCCCCTAAGCTTTGAGTTCTTTAATCATTAAATTAAATCATTTACTTACTTACCTGATACCGATCATTTTCTAATTTTCTCTCCCTAGCAGACTGAGATAGTATCTGTAAAGCACTTTGAAGATATGAAAGTGCTTATTACAATATTTTGAAAGTCAACAGAATCATAAAATTAAAGAGTAAAAATACCAAAAAAAAACCCTTAAGCATTGCTCCCTGCCCCACCAACACGGCTGGATGCTGGGTCTTTTTGAGCCTGAATTATGTACTGCTGTTTATCATTCTGCACAAATAGCACGGATCGTCCAGATGACAGCAAAAAGAGGCAGGGTCTAATTAGGGATCTCAGTTCATTCCTAGCTGAAGCTATCCCCTGGGATCCAAAGGCAAAGCCTTCTTTTTCTTGGAAGCAGAAAGGGTGATTTCCTACAACATACTGAAATGCTTCTCACTTGCATGTCTCCCCCTCTCATCAGTCTGATTTGGTGTAAGTTTTTGGAAAAGTAAAAGGATACCCCTGGTCTAACTGCTTTGACAACAAGAGCTGTCTTCTCTGAATTACTGGGAGAAGTATCTAATTGCACTGCTTGACGACAAATGGGATCTAACTAGTGATCTAAAGACCCCGTAGAGCATCATCTATTCGTAATTTACACTAATGGCAAGGAGAAATGAGAATGGAGTGTGCATATCTGGATGCGTATATGATATGGGTTCAGAAGGACAGTTATTGTTGGAGTGAAGGGCTACCGGCCAAGGAGTCTAATGCAGGATTACATGGCATCTAGTGTGCTGACTTACCAATGCAGACAGTCTACGTGCAGAGAGTTGATGCCTTTATTTCCCCAGCTTTCAGCTCTACACTTCTCTCAGCCCAGTAGGCTCCTGAAACACCAGTTTTTGGCCTTGCATATGTAGTTTGTAGGCCATGATTCTCAAGTCATGAAATCAAAGCCATTTACTTACATGTGTGATTCAGGATGCTACTTCACATGTGGTTCAGCTGTCCCTTCTGCAAGACAGTTAATTGCTGGGAGCTAGACAGGGCAGACTGCTGGTACTTGGCACTTGAATTTAATCTGCTACTGTCTGGGAGTCAACACTCTTAGGGAATGGAAGGGAGGTGCCAGGTGGAGTCTTTCCAAATTTGGGTCAGGAAGAGTCAGAAGGACACAGAGCATCCAACAGATGGATTTCCCTTTCCTCCAGTCTGCAGTAATTGAAGAATTATTGTGCACTGGGTGACAGAATAATACAGAGCAGGAAATAGGTTCAGGGTAAATGTTAACGTTGGGGAGGGTACATTGAATGTTGGAAAAAGAAGTACCACGATGTCACTTGGTTTGTGTCCCTTTATATCCTGGACATAGTCCATCTTGGGAGGAGGAATATGTTCTGGAACAAAGGTCTTGCCTTCACCCAGCAGCTCATGCAGCCAGGCCTTTTTAGGGCTGCTATAATATGAAACTACAGTCACTTGAACTGCATTGACCTCCCTGTACATTTTAAAAACTTGTTTTCTTCTTGGAGGTCTCCTTCTGCTGGCTTTGCCAGAGTTTTTCTTCAGACTTGCCATCTTGGAAAAATTTCAGTTAAACCAATCAGAACAACAGAGAAGCTTCGATCAGGATTTTTTTCTTTGCTCATACATGATGTGTCTTACTGACCTTTCATTGAATCCATTAACATTGGTCACTGTGACACTTTAATTTCCCCAAACAGCGAGAAGAAATTAACAATCAAAGGGCCTGAGCTGCAAAGCTCTTTGGTGCCGCGCAACGAGGGTGCAGCTAGACTGTGTATCTCTGTGAGTCCAAGTTACATCCCCAAAAATCACATTGCAACAGACATC
The DNA here is from genome assembly GCF_003343035.1 of Apteryx rowi. NCBI lineage: Eukaryota > Metazoa > Chordata > Aves > Apterygiformes > Apterygidae > Apteryx > Apteryx rowi. Next base: position 126,484 of record NW_020451249.1, on the reverse strand, counting down.
CAGACTGTATTGCTACCCTTCTAAACTCAAGTACAACAATCCACATTTATCTATAGCAGCTAACAACCATCAGGACCCTTTTCAAACAGACATTGATAATTTGAGGGAGATGAAGGAATCTCAGAGAACATAGCAAAGGTACAGCAGCGTGTGCATAAGTTTGATTCAGAAATCTTGTATCTTTTTCACAAAGCTTACAGAGAGCTTTTCCAGGGTGTTAACTATCTCCAGATTGCTTTGTGCTAGTCTGACACAAGAACAGACCTTGGCAACTAATACTTTTACAAGCCACGGAGCATCTTTGATCTGATTTTTTATGGCCACTTGAAATTAGGTTTTGAATCTGCTCTTGCAAATGAGCCATCTGATCTGATAAGAACGTGAAAAAATAACTCAAGTGCCTTTCAGAGAAATATCCGACAGTCAGCTGCTGCTGTGGAAGCAACAGACTGTATTGAGTCTGCAGCAGGAAACACCAACATCTCTTTAGTCCCTTTTTGCTTCTAAACAGGAAATTGTGTGAGCACAATTTAAGGAACAAAGTGGAGAGCTCTGAGATCTGAACTCTGCTCAACCCCAGAGGTGGTGGGATGGAGCCTGCGTTCTTGGTTTTCAGCAGGTCAGAAGAGCATGCATGAAACAGTTTGTTCACGGACCTTAAAGGCAGGGATTGGACCAGCAATTCAGCACCTTTCTCATATGCAACAAAAACAAAAAGAAACCAAGAATGGAGAAGGTGTTGATTTTAATTCTAGAACAGCGATAAGGAATGAGGAAGAGTTCTTTTAATGTGCCGTCTCCATGGTAACTGCATAACAGGGCATTTGCTAAACGTATATGATCGCTGCTTTTTGCATTACCCAGGAGACATATGCGTATCTTCTATATGAACTCCGACATACATTGAATTTATTGCATAATCACACAAAAGACCAGAAGATGTGGAAGAAACGATCAAATTATCAATTTCTGAAGTCAGTTTCTGGACCTAGGCAGCCCAGATAAAGCATTTTCCCCAACTGGCTTTTCCTCAGGGGGAAAGCAATGAGTGTGAGGGACACACTCCCTCCCCTGAAACAAAAGCTCCTCTGACCTTTGTGGGCAGGCCAGGAAACACTTTTTGCCTGGGCCAGAGTTGTCTCTACTTTCTGTTACTTATAGTCACTATGTCTTAAGCATGGATATAAGGAAGAGGTGTAAAATTTGTTCCTCTGAACAATGATTTTTCCAGACAACATACAAAAGCAGAGTAGCTTTTTGCTAGCTCTATCAGCAGCTTATCAATGTTGTTGACTGCGTGGTCTGATCGGACCACGTGACAAGCTTTGAGGGAGTGGGTGCAGTGGCTTCCCTTAGAGAAATTGATGGGACTCCTCTTGGCTTCAGTAGTGCCTAGATCTTGCCCTAAGTGAGTAGTTTTAATCTGTAGATATATCAGATGCTCAGTACTTTCATTCTTTTTCCTGACCTGAATGTGGTATTTCACATGATTTCCAAGTGGCAAAGATGGAGGGAGAGGATGCGAATGAACTCAAACTAGGAAAAGGAGAGTGATACAGAAGACACACCTGTAAGGAAAAAAGGAAGGAAAAGGCTCAAGATGATGAGAACATCTTTTGCTATGTCTGACCTTTGGTGATATGACCTGCGACAACTGCAGAGTGACCTGGAAGGACTCTTCAGTCTCAGATCTTAAGGTTTTCTTGTTCTGTAAATGTGAGACAACTGGCTGAGCCCATTACACATTCCAGCATAAATAAAGCCTCACCATATAAAAATAATATTTTTATCCCATTTGTTTAAGATACTGCGAGGTAAACTGAGGTAAGCTGAAGTAAATTGATATAAACACTGAGTGACTCCAATTTAATTTTAACTGTTCCCCCTGTACAGATCTCTACTCCAGGGCAGTGCTATGAAGTTTAATAGTGAAGACGTGTGGAACATGCTTTCAGCTCCTCAAAGATAAAATAATGCTGGAGAAGGACAATGTCATGCTGTCACTGTGGTGGTTATCGTTAATCATTTAATGATGATGCAGTTCTGAAAACACTACCGTGAAAGTTTCCTCCTGTACCACGCTCAACAGTGGCAGTAACAGTGTGTGACCATGTTTGTGTTACTTGTTTCAGTATTCATTTCCCCTTAAAGATAGTCTCTCTCCTTTTTCAGTGAGGGGTTCCTCTTCTCAGAAACTACTGCCCATCTCTGGCTGCTTGTACTATTTCAAACCTGTGCTTACACAGGGAAAGGGGCTTTACACACAGTGTGTCCTGGGACACCAAAGGTCTTTTACCTCTGAAGTTTCTCAAGACCTTAGCATGAACCTAGCCCAAAACAAAAGCAAAAGGGAACAAAAATGGCAATGCTAAGAAACGGACCAAGTTCAAAGCAGATTCATTTGCAAGGGGGTTTCCTACTTTTCTTTCACTGAAGCACAGAGGAAATAAAACACAATTAACTTGCTAGATTTACTCATGACCTGAAACCTGTAGCAAAACCACTGTAGAAGCCAATTGAAAGTGATTGTATAGCCTCTTCTTACTTCTGTAATTGTGCTGGCCTCCTGAAAACATCACTAGGGCTCTGCTCCGGCTGGAATGAATGTTCAGACAGCGGCAGAGTGCCTGCAGCAACACATCACAATTACCATATTGAGTCCTCTCCAAAACCCCAGGAGTGCTTTATTCAAGATACTAAACTATAAACTACAATCATTCTTGTGTCTACTCCAAGTGGCTTTAAGTAAATAATGTCCTTATTTCAAGGAATCAGTAGCCTCAGTTGGCTCCAGCATTCATAACTCACACTTCTGCTAGTCACAGGGAGAAGTAAATGCAATTTTAAAAGATTTTGGGTCAAGTTCATCCATGGTTAATGCATCAGGGAATGATCTGGCCCATTTTGCGCATCCCAATTTGTTTGACTGTTCGAAAAAGCAACAGTGCTTGTATCTGAGCAAAGAACAAGATTTACATAACCAAACACATGTAATTCATGGATTTTACTATGTTAATGAAAATATTATGGCCTTGTGGCCATGACCTGACATAAAACAATGAGTTTTTACTGTAAATGGCTGCAGCTCACTTTAAGTGTCACACTGAAATCAGTGACAGTGGGATGTCAGGATGGCTGAGCTTCTGATGACTGGATTTTTGCCAGCTTCCTCTTGGCAGTGGTTTTGCGCTATTTCCTCTTTCCAGCCCCAGTCTTTGTCCTTTCACCTCATGGCTCCATCCTCCCTTCTCTTAACAACTGGCACTCCACCTTTCCACTTTCCTGCCATGGAGCTTTTTCATACCCTACTGCTGTGTCTCTTAGCTGCAGGAGCTTTTCATGTCCTTTCCAGCAAGTCTCCAACTTCCTCTCATCCTTCTTCAAATCAGGGGTTTAACACTGATTTCCCTTCTGATCCCTTCCCATATTCATTTCTTTGTGCCAGATACTTATCCCTGAACTGTTGCCTCACTTATTGTTTTCCTGCGCTTGCCCAGCTTCAGCTGTAAATACATTGGTGAAGGAAGCCTGTCTGGGCAGGTGTCAGGAACTCGGGTCACAGGAAAGATCTAACAAATCACAGCATGCGAAGAAGGGCAGGTGAAGTCTAAGCACCAGCTGAAGGACAAGGTTCAGTAAAATGTTTTTGATAAAAACACATGGCAAAATGGATACGGCAACAGTGAAAGCAAATGCATATTTCGCACTCAGAGCACACTGCAGTCAAGGTGTGGAGGAAAGTCTGGCTGATTTAGTTAATGACCCCAGGGTGATCCACTGCTTTTGCAGTGGCCACTGCCCAATCTTGGGGTCTACATAAAAATTCAAGCAGAATTCATCTGTGTATTGCTCTCTGCTGTGCATATGCATTGGTCTCTGCCGAGTCTTCCTGGAGGACTTGTAGTTCCAGGAAGCGCTGGTCTGTGTCAAGTACTGGCTGACCAGCTGGAACTGGGAAGAACAAGCTGTAAATGTTCAGCTGAAATTTCACTAGCCCAAAGTTTGGTAAAATTATGAGCATCCTCCAAAATCTGTGATAAATGCCAAGAAATGTTGAAGTTCTGGGACTGCCTATTAAAGTGCTTACAATGGCCACATCGCAGAGCATGTATCTTAAATATCTAATACATATTTGATACATTCCAACCAAAAAATCTTTTCTATATAGATACTAGAAAATGTAAATTAAGTTTACTAATCTCCCTCCCACTGTATCCATACAAAAGGATTTTTAAGTTCATAAACATAACATAATGTACCCAAGATAGACTGCATCTCCAGTGATACGGAGCTAACTCAGGTGAAACGCAGAAAGCCTTTAACAGTGCATATAACACCAATTGCTCATTTAGGGTATCAGACCAAGAATAGTATCCATTTGAAACAGCAGGAAGAATTTAGGTCAGGAGAACATAATTACCCAAGTTGGAGTTGGTCCAGGTTACCTGGATTACTACTGCTAAGAAAAGCAGAATGGGACCATCAGTGAGCACAGGTAACTAGGATCCGTGTTTAGGAAAAGCCTTTAAAGATACTAATGTGAATTAAGCATCACATTCCAACCAACCTTCAGTATGAGTTGGGCATCCGTGTCTTTAAAATCCTTCTTTTACATGGCAGCATTCAGCTGCTGCTTTTTGGCTAGTCATAACAGTAAACGTACGCCATTTGTTGCCTGAGGTTTAATAGCAAAAAAACCAACCAAACAAAAAAAACATATAACAGAGGTCTTCCACATTTAAAAAATTGCTACTAAATGCCAAACAACTGAGATCTAGAGATCTCTTTTTGCCTTTTGGGCCCTTTGTGGGGTCAATCCTGCAAGGAACCTCCAGACTGAACAGGATTAAGGGCTCTCATTCCTACGAGCCTTCAGCTGGAACCTCTACTTGTAAACCTATTTGAAAGTCAATCAGTTCCCCCAAACCTACTGCAACATGCATCTGTAAGGCATATTTCCATATGTAGGTTAAGAGCATAAAATGTGTAGCAGCCTTGCATGACAGGTGATTTGGTAGAACATCCCTGCACACATTTTGTCTCTTGGTTCACGCCAACTCGGTCAGGCTGACCCACTTTATTATAATGTGTCACAAAGCAACACTTCTCTTTGCCTTCTGTGCACTTGGTTTTCCAAGAAATTAAAACTAGCAGACCTCTTATTCACAGAACAATAGCTACTGCTAAAGGAAATAGAAGCAGACTTGGGCATGTTCAGTGTTGAATAATCCTTGACAATTTTCCTTTCTGTGCTGGCCTGTCCCTTACAGACCTATTTGCTATGTTTGCTGACTCACAAATCCTTCCATGTGGCAGACTTAAAAGACTTTATTATAAATACACTAATAATCTGAGCTGTCGCTACTGCTAGCTGCTAAGCTCCTGCTTGGGGCACTGGTAATAATGAGTTCTTATATTCCTTTATTTTTCATGATGGAGAGCTAAACTGAATGGGTTTGTTATTGGACATCTGCCCAGCAGGATTCTACAGCTGCTTATTCCTGCCTTCCACCTTCTGGGGAAGGGATGGACGCCTCAGTTATTTTGCTCGCAGACAGAAAAAGGCAGCTAGCGCTCCCTCCTTTGTCTGTGTGAATTGGGTTATTCAGCAAAAACTCTTGTAGCTATTTATTCTGGAGGGCTTTTGTACATAATACAGGGCCCAGGCATAACATACCTGTGAATCCACAGTGTGTCAAGAGCAGAACAGTCATTTCTTGGTGCCTTTTCACATGAGCAAAGAGAACAGGACTGTACAGCAGCCTTGTGTCCTGGAGAGAGACCGTGACTTCAGGAAGGAGACTGTGACTGCAACTTACACAGCCATAAACAGGGGAAAAGGAAGCAATGCTAAGCCTCTAGCAAAGGTTCATCACCAACTGTTATATCTGCAAGGCTTTGCTTCCTGTCCCTCAGCATTTCTCTGCTCTTTCCAACTCTTCAGCCTAGAGGCTGGCAGAGTGGAATAGCTCCCCCGTTCATATTTTTATTCTGTGATGATAATCTTGTAGCCTAATTAATCTGAGCTAGGTTTGACATTGGCAAGAATCAAAAAGTTAGAACCACTTCCCACTCCCTCACACTTCTCTTCAGCACCTGAGTGTTGAACATTAAGCCTTTAGAGATCCCTTTGAGAACATGGGTCAAAATTCAACGACAAAACATTCTGCAGCTCCAAAGGGCTGTTTCTGCAGTACCTCTGCTTTCTTTGGGAATGCGTTGATCTTCATGTGTTAGCATGTAAAAACACCCCAACAACACGAAATATTTCAATGTGGGTAAATTATTCTACTTCAGATTTATGCCCAGGGAATATTTTGATTTTTGTACCAATTGTTCAATTGTGCATTTTAATTTAGAAGTAATAGGATCAATACAGTAATTACTGTTAGAATGCTATATCCTGCAAACATTTGTTGTGTTGCACACTTGAGATGGGGACAGGGTAATCACTCATGATTCATGTGGGAGAGTCTACATCCACATCAGTCATTTCATAGGCACTGCAACTTGTCCATTTGTAAGAAACAACATTTGAGAGACTAAATCAGATCAAACCAGGTATCACAATAAAAAGAAAGAAATCATCCCACGGTACCCATAAGGGCACTACTGAACTGACATCATTATTTCATACATATGATTTCAAACATATTCATAAAACATAATCACCTAAGGGTAAGAACAAATACTGTTTATTCTGTTCTTTAAAGCTCCATCAAGCAATGACAATATAAACCCTCAGATCATCTTAATTAGCTTATATCATTTTCTTTTAGCAATTCCCCAAAATAAAACATTGAAATCTCTTTCCCTTATATCAAGCAAGAGACAATGAAAGCTAGATATGTCTGGAAGCTCACCAAGGAATGTTTTCTAGAGAACTGAAGTCTTTTTGGCTCAATTTTCCCTATTTCCTGTTTCAGCTGCTACGATCCAGGAAATCCCCCCACCCATACAGCTGGTTCCCCTTTAAGCCAAAGAATGCAAGTGCAAATGTGTTGTTTCACAACTCTTGCCCACCACACCCATTTGTGTAAAATCATGGATAGACTTGAGTGAGTTGTTTCAGCAAACAGCCGGAAGGTCAACTGGGATAAATCAGGGAAGTTCAGGAGAGGTCCTCCAGCTTCTGCCAACTGACAATCCTGTGGCAAATGCTAGGAGGTAGCAAAATGGTGAATTATGTGATCATGGAGCCACTGGTAACATCCACTGTGACTCAGAGCAAATTAAGGAAAGATTTTTCTTAGAGGCAGGAAAAATATTAGCTGTATAGGAATTCCTTCTGTCTGCAGCGACAAGGACAAAGTGAGTGGGTTGGTTAGAATCACTTTTTATATTCCACTTTGGGAGATGAGATAGTTCTGAAGTGTACTCAGCATATGAAGAATAAAATATGATGAAAGAACCCCCCTGAACTATTCTCCTACACTATGTACAAGCAAAGGAATTCCCTGAATCTCCTGCTCGTCACAACGCTCACCTGATGGACAGAGCTTTGTGTAAATATGTTATTTACATAAATAAATGTAAGGATAGAAAAGTTAAAGGAACATTTACGCCACCATAAAGAGATATCCAAGATGGGACCAAGCAAGCACCTACAGAGCCCAAAACATCACGGTGAAAGAAGGAGCTAAATAAACTTCCATCCATGGAAGTTCACAGTATTCTTCCAGGCTGTGTTTAGTGGTGTGCATGCAGCTGCCTCTGGTATTGAAGCTAGTAACCTTTGGCAGCAGGGTGGAGTGAACAGATGAGGCAGGAACCTCTTCAGTCACTCCTGCAAGATTTAACAGAGCTCATCTCCCAGAGCCCTAAAATTCTGGCACAGTGCAAAGGCACTAAAGCTCTTCCGGCTGTAGTGAGGAAGAGGCCTTCCAAACAGGGCAATGCAAGACCAGCTGTTATGGACCTCACCCCACCAAGATATTCTAGGTCTAAAAAGAACCACCAGACTGGGTGATTTCATTACAAGGACCCTGCCGATCGGAGTAACCGGAAAACAACCCCTGATATTCCCACTGACTCCAAGAGCAGCTGCATTTGCTCCTACTGAAGCCGGGAAACAAAGGGCTGCCAGCACACAAAGACTCCGCGTTAAAGCTGCTATAGGCCCATCTGCTCCAAAGTCATTTCCGTGATAGAGAAGATAAGAAAGAAGGAAAGGAAGAGAGAAAAGCCCTTAAAGTGCGAGCCTTCTGAGGTTTTAGTAGGAGTCCTCTACGGTTCATGACTGGGGTTGCCATAACAACACCGAGCCTTTTTGAATAAAGGTAGATATGTGAAGCAACGTACAAGTTGCCAGTGTTTGTAACCTCTCTGGTGTCCGCACATCTTCATGGCAGCCCTTCCCTAACTGCCTGGGTACCTGTAGCTACCAGCAGTATCACCATGCAGATGCCTGCACCATGTCAGGACTGCTGTTTGGGTAAGGATTAAACACAAATTCTTATTTCAAAGCCTGTTCCCAAGACATGGTAAGCCACCTACTCACTCACTTTGGAGAGGGGGGGAATGGAGGTTGCTCAGCAGAGGCAGTCAGCAACACTGGGCCTGGAGAGCACGTTTTCAGGGTCTCACAGAGTGGTCTTGCTGAGGAGATTCGGAGCACAGTGAATCTGGGATCTGGTCCCATGCACACTGAAATCAATGAACAGCTAACTACAAGCAGCAGGACTGAATCCTGAATGGAAAGTAAAAAAAACAACCAACACTGAAAAGCCCCCAAACACAAACACACACCAAAGTTAGTTCTGCAAAGCGCTGAGAACTACCAGCATCCATTTGCTTGCTGGAACATGCTCAGCACCCCAAATGGGGCATTTAACTCGCAGGATATATGGAGAGCGATCACATAATCCTGCAGGCCCTTTCTCCGGGGTCATATACAAAAGCAAGCCTGTAGCTCTGCACTGTTCTAAAGAGCGAAAAGATCCCATAGCAACTTTTATTCTACAACTTCCAAACAAAAACCTTTACAGTGGGGAGAAGGAGGGCAGGGGAGGCGGGTGTAAAATCATAGCCATGACACATCTCTCTCCAGGGTACTTGTGTTTTGCTCACATTTCTTGGCTCTTGGATTCCCTGCTATTTGTTTGGGAGCTAAAGCCAACATGGTAACACTTCTGCAAGGCTTTCTGATCGCTAGAGAAGGCAACAGCAGCTACAGTTCCAGCTCAGCACTAAAGACAAGCAGTTGTTTATTAAACCAAAAATAAAAGAGGTCAAAGCAGTGAGCTCCGCAGAGCTGTGAGGCTCACTGGCAGTAAGAGGAAGGACTTGCAAGGGAGCTGGGTAGACCTGTTCTTCTGAGGCAGGTTCTTTACTGGTTTGAGACCTGACATCTGTTCATAGAGCCTTGTATATCCCCGGGGCCACCCACTATATAAGAAGAGCTGAGGGATGAGGTGGGGATGCAGGAGGCAGTCAGGTTGTCCTTGTGCCTTTGAGAATCTTTGCAATGCAGTTGCTTTTGGTGCATAAGCTAGTTTGTGCTAACAGGCCAGTGTGGCAAAGGCATTGACTTATTTGTTCTCAAACAGGCTTTTTGTATCTGATTTAGACAGTCTGTTTCAGGTGGGAGTTTTCAACTCAGTGCTCTTTGGAGAGGCTTTCCAGAGAAAAAATTTGCTAAGACATTCTGAGGAACTCCTGGGAGCTTAGTGACATTGGGGTAATAGCAAGATATTGGGTAGCAGGGCAGCAGGAACCAATTTAAGCATGATCTGGATCTCCTCAGAACAACTGCCTGCCTGGCTGTTTGGTTAAACTAAGTCAAGGAAATGAGCTGGCTGAATTAAAAAAAAAAAAAAAAAAAGAGAAAGAAAGAAAAAAAGTTCATTTTCAGCCTAACCAGTTCCCCTATCTAGGTCACTGGATGGTCAACCAGAAAGTTGCACAAACTGGCATTGCTGCTAAGACAAAAACACATGCTGAACACTCTCTGAGGCCTTTGGCTAGTTACTTAATCTCTGTCCCATCAGAAGTGATGACAGTCCTTGTGGAGGGTGAAAGCCACAGCCCTTATTCAGACTTCAGTACTAAATTTTATAAGAGCAACAAGATCTACCTCTGGGATATGAGTGTTAAAGAGGCAAATTATGCTTGTAGTGAAAACTCTGGGTGTAAGTGGGACCGAATTTTGACTCTATCTTCATAAAAATAATCAGGAGGTGTCATTTTCTGTGAAAATGCCAGAATTGATTATGATGCTGAGAAGGGGAAAGAGTCCACCTCCATCAGACAAAAACTCTGCAATATTCTTGCTTAAAATGTTGGCACAGTGTGGCCATTGAGGAGAAGCTGCAAGTCTAAGTACTGGAACTTCCCCTAATACTTGAGACAATATTGTTGTTTTATCTGGATTGTAGAACATGTTTTCTTCTATAGATTCATGTGCATTTCTGTTCTACCACCGAGTTTACCCAATTTTGGCTCAAAAGCCAAATAGTCTGTGTTGCTAAACCTCCAGCTACAACAAGCACAGCTCTTTTAACCCAGCTCTTGTTTAATGCTAACCCTGGAATAGTAGATTTTTAATAACCTCCTGGATTCAGCATGCTTTGTGTTGCTGCAGACTCTGGAAGGGCAGTTATTGGTCACATTATAGCAGGTACCGCATTAAACATCTGCCGTGTGAAATCAGCAAACTCTCCAGCTGAGCAAATTGCTGGGTGTTGTACTGGGACTGTGTTCAGTGCTGTGGTCATTTGCTCAACTAAGGGAAAAAAAAAAGAAAGAAAGAAAAAAAAAACGACAAATCCACCTCTCATGCAAGCCTTAACAAGGGACTCCAGTGCACGCCAGCTGTCAGGATAGGAAAAGCACTGTAATTGAAGTGATTAAAAGCTCACAATGGCAACAGACATGCTTCTCCATTTAAGGTGGAGCAAAACTGTCTTTTAACAGTGATTACGGCTGTTCTGTAAAGCCTGATGAATTACCTTGGTCATCTCTGCCTTAGTGTTTTTAATTCCGCAAAGTTCACCCCTGAAAGTTGGTACCTACATAAACACTTCCAATTATTGTCAGGGAACTGATGCATAAAGGGAGCTGTTGACCTCCAAGCTGTACAATGGATCTGTCCATGTTTTAAGAAGATCCTGCACTAGGATATATTGCTAGAATAATGGCAATTTTTGGTACCTCATTGGTGAGGTTACCATGGGAAGGTTCTCATTTAATACTGCAAACTGTGCAGGAGCAGTGGCCTGGAAAGGAGAAATTTCCACATGCATTTGATAGGACTTTGTAAAATCTCAGAAATATGGGCCCAGAATCTCAGTTGGCAGAAATTTGTGTCATCCAAAGCAACAGAGTTACAGCAGTGATTTGAATTTACTACACCAGTGGGCTTTTTGCAAATAATGGACCTTGAAAAAAAAATGAACAGTGTTGTCCTCTATCTCTGAATGCTTTCTCTCCATGCACATTTCCTGCTGGATAAAAATAGCTTTAAACCCTGGGTTAAGTAAGCTTCTTATATTTGAAAAACCTGTTTCAAGTGGACAAAGGAGGCACAACTAAGACGCCATAAAAATGCCTTAGGTTTCAGTGACTGCAGCTTGAAATACCACACGGGTATCATTTTGTGTGTCCAAGAGGGAACTTATTAACACTGAAATGCTGATTGTAAAAAGCAGAGTAAGCATGAATAAGGACATGTGTGGAAACAGGGTGTGGCTGTCTAGTTCCCCTTTCCACGTTTCTCTCCCAAGATCAGACTAAGTTCCTTTTCAAGACTAACTGGAAGCTGTGTGAAAAAAAAATATTCACAGGTAAAAGACTAAAATCTATTCTGCCTATCTCAGCAATACATTAGGAAAGATAGTAAACTTACAAGTTGGTCAAGATCTTGGCTACAGAAGAATCGTCTGTGATCAGACCATTTCCATAGTTTACTATGTGTGAGAGAGCTTCAAAATGGTGACGTATTTCTGGAGACACGCTGCTTTGTTTATTTCTGTTCTAGCTATTTCTGAGTTATAGTTCAAAGGAAAGTTGAGGAAAGCTAGAGAACAGGATACGAGACTGCATGGTGGGTTTTTAACCTACAGTGCATGAAGCACTACAGGACTGTAGACTACTCAGAAGGGACTGAGAAGGGTACTAAGAAAAGCAAGTCCATTGTCATGCTAAATTTGCTCAACAAGGGTCCACAAATAAAAAGAGGTTGAAAAGACCTCAGCAAGATATTTGGAGAACTGATTCTACTACCAGGTCTGCTCCTAGTTGGCTATGACATTTCAGGCAAGCTTGTTTGCTTCAGTATAGCTCAGTTTCTGCCTCTGAAAAAAAACCCACCACCCAAAGAAACAAACAAAAAAACAAACTAATAATCTTTTGCAATTATTCACAATAAGATCAGTTTGGAGGATTATGGTCTGGGGCCTGAAAGCTGATCTTTTCAAGACTAGAAACTAAAGCATTGTTATTCTTCTTATTCTTTTTATTAATTATTTCCCCAAGAACCTTTTTGTCTAAAATCTGAGTTCCAGTGGGAATCTCCAGGGTAGAAGCAGGACAGGTAGCTGATGAGAGGGAGTCTTATAACCATTCTGAAGTGAGCCATTCCCACTTCTGAATCAGTGCGCTTTGTGATGGGGCCTGGGCATCAAGCCTAAAACGGGAGGAAGTCAGCCGGATCCACACCCCCACCCCCTCCATTTAATTCTAGATACTACAGCTTGTGCAGGCCATTCTCCATCACTGGCCATGCACAGATCAAAGTCTAGAAAGGAGGAGAAAAGTTAGAAATAGCAGCCAAAATTACATCTACATTTTTCCAGTTTCTACTGTATGGAACAAACAGAAGTATTTCATGTTAGCAGACATGATCTTATAAATATAGATGTGCAGGAAATCGAAAGAGCAACACTTGTATACAGACATGAGAATGAGACAGAGGAATTCTTACTGGCAAAAGAATGAACTTATTCAGTGCAAAAACTGGTCTCAAAGGACTGCAGAAGGGAATCACTGTCCAAAACAAGGGTTTTTACAAGACAGCTCTTCTAAATGACCTTCCAAGATACTGCTTCCTTTGAGGGAGCTGTGTTAGCCAGTGGTACCAAAAACCTCTCCAATAGGATCCATAAGCTAGTGAGTCAAGGACTCGATGAGTATCCCAGTGCAATGGTCCAAACTGACATTCCCTCACCAAGCTAAAAGCAGAAGCTAACCCACAAGATATTCACATGATCTGTTTCTGAGAAGAGATGCTCCTAGACCCATTCCCAGCATCACGTGTGCATGGTGTCATTGCAAATATGGTCACAACCCAAAAGGGCAGGAAGCTGGCAAGAAAATAAGGTGGGTGGAAAAATTTTATAGGCACTCTCTTCACAACACAGATAAGGATGCACCTTCCTATCAAACAAGCCTTCTGAGATTCATCTTAGGCCTGTGCTTCCTTTTTGTGAGTCCTCTGGCCTCTTGGTCAGACCTTAACACAATCAGATGCTTTCAGGATAGCTGCAGTAGTTTTTCCTGTTCATTGCAAGGAACCTGGCCAACACTATGAATACATCCCTCAGACTGGAGTTCTGTGGCAAAAGACTTCACTTCATGACACCAGGTCATGATAACACCACCCTTTTCTTCCCTGTAGGTGCCCAAGGGGCCACAATGTGAAACAGTCAGGAGACTGATCTGGCTTCAAAATCAGGTAATTTTTAAGCCAGATCAGTTTGCTGATCCACTTTGCAGTACAGCTACACAAATTCCTTTACACAACAGAGAGGGAACGACAACGGCAGGAACAAGTAGAAAAAGAAATGAAAAAAGTAAAAAAGAAGGGCAAGAACACAGTAATCTGGCATTAGGGTTGAAAAAAGTAATTCAAGTCATGAAATAACGACAGAAATGACTTTACTGTGACTTAGGTGAAAACGGATACTAATGATAATAGGGAGATCTGGAAAGCTGCTTGTGCCCTTGATATCGAACCATATTGATAGGCCCCAAAAGCGCTCCTGCTCCGCAGGCATGCACAGCTTTGGCTCTGGTGACCATGTTGCTCTTGGGAGGCGCCACTGACTATCGACATTGACCGTTTTTCAGACTGACGGGCCTTGATGAGGATCCATTTCCCTACCTCTCGCTAGGGCACCACATCCACAGCTATCGAGCCCTCTCGCTGCGCAGCCATACCTCTCGATCTCGAGAGGCCTCGAGGCCTGGGCATTTCCAAACCTACTCACAGGCATCCATAGCACTAGGGGCCCACGACACTTATCAGCAACTGCTGAGATCGATCCCTGCCTGTAGCCATCGAGACCGCTCGCTCTTGACAGGCATCTGTGGCTTTCGCTCTTACGCTGATTTTGCTCATGGGAGCCATCGAAGGGGATCGACACCGATCACTCTCAATATTGAGTGCCATCGATGCCTGTCCAATTCCACACCTATTGATAGGGTTCAATATCTATCTATCTATAATATACATATTAATCCCCTTCCTAAATTTCTTACATCCCAGATTGATGAAAAGATGGGCATTAACTCTGAAAACTGTCAGGCAGGGATTTCAGAGAATTTCATGCGTTTTTTACCTTTCTCTTCTTTCTCCCTAAGAGCTTAAATAGGAAGACCATTGAAATCCTGGAAAAGGACAGACCTTCTGTGTATATTCAATGCAACACGGGCTAAATTTGTCAGTTAGTTATCACAGAGGGATTTCTGCTCCTGTCATGCAGTCTGAGAGCAGATAATAAGGAATTACAGCTAATTTAACAGCATACCTGAGTAAACCAGAAGTGAGCAATGCAAAACTGTCAAATCTGTAGATCTTTCTTGAATCTTTGGTAGCACTTTCCAAGGGAGACTTTGCTAACATGGGAGAATCCTTTGAAGAAAAGGAACAAATGTGTGAATCACTTAAATGATCTCTCTTTAAACAAAGAACTGACTTACTCATCCACTTTAGTGGGGACAGGTACTAGTCACAAAGCTATGACTCTTCTGCCTCAGTCTGTGTTAGCGTCTTGGAAGACAATTTACTTATGGTGTCCAGGCAGGCTGGAAGTTGCTAGAGAGCAGTGAAGCTGTCAGTGCAATGCTTTACAGGGCCTGTAGCTGGAACTGAGGGAAGTACCACATTGCTAAGGAAGAAGAACTGAAGGGAAAAACCCTACTCCAGTCTTCATTTATTTCAAAACATAGACATATATTCGGCAGGATTATAATCCAGGATTATTACAGCTATATAAAATAAATGGGACATGCCTCTCCCCTACAAAAAAGCTTGCTCCCATCATCAACATCATTTCTCCAAGTCAGTTAAAGACTGTTAAAGCATTCGGCACAATGTCACATCGCTGGTGACAAGTTATACTCCTTACTTTAGCTAGTAGGTCCTCAGGATACTGCATGTTGCTGTAGGGATGCCAGCCTGACTAGAGGTGGTTAAGTAATATCGTACCAGCTCTGTATAACACAGACATGCCCATAAACAACTATTAAAATATGCCACCTACTTCAGAGGATCAGAGAGTTTAAGGACACCAGTATTCAGAGGGAAAAAGACATAGTTAGTTACTGTGGAATTTACATTCAGGGCCTGATTTTTGAGCTCAAGACAAAAATTACTGGGTGAAACTTTGTGGCCTCCATTATGCAGAAGGCAGGTTAGAGCATTATAATGATCTCACTGGCTTCAAAAAATTAAGGCACTGTAAGAGAAACAAGGGAATAGACTCCTGTAGCTAAGACATGGGGAAGGACTTCAGGAGACTTAAGTTTATTGTTCCAACACCAATTTCCTAATCACCTACCAGCAAATCACTTTGGGCATACTTGCACTGAGCAGTGCGGTGCCATGCAAGGAGAGGTGAGGATCCCTGCAGCAAGGAGCCCTGCCTGGGTTAATTAGTCCTCATGAGAACAAACCAACTCAGCTATCCCTGTACAGCAATTCTTCCCTAGGAGAAATTCTAGCTCCACTGAAGTCAGTTGCTGAACTCCCCTCTACTTCATTTGAAACAGTTTTTTTTCAGTTCCTTAATTTGATTTTCCTCTCTGTGTTTCACCTATTTAGATTACAAGCACATTGAGAAATGCTGTCACATTACTGCCTTCCTGAATGAAAAAAACAAAAAATACCGCTAATAGATTGAACAAAATTGGCAAATTCAAGGTAAAATAAACAGATGATGCAAGCCATGTTTCCAGATGGCAGATTGATGCTTTGCTCAAAGCAGAACTGTAAGTTCTCTCTCAGACTAAACAGCACCCAAGAATAGATTTAGACTAGAGCTGCATATTGTGCATAGTAGAAAGACTATGTTGGGGAACACACTTAAACGAATTTAGAAACCTCTGTATAAGACTTAGCTCGCTAATCTAATTTCTTAGAGAGTTTCTCTTCTCAGTGCTTTCAGTGGAAATTTCACCCACAAAAGCACATGGGATCTGGTCTTTAAGAGCTATTAGGACTGTGTAAATACTACAGCAGGGAAAAAGGAATAAGTTAAGGAGGCCAAAGAGATTGTAAGCAGTAAATTTAGCACAAAAAAAATGTAAACTGAATATCAAGAAGTTCTTAGGAAAAAAAAAAAATTTGATACACCGTAATTTAAAGTTTAAATCATCAGCTTCCCTACTGATTCATAGTGCATCTCACAATGGGGCAAATACCTTGACTATTTTTCCCCACTAACATTTGCAGAGGGGGGTTAGCAGCTTTAAAAATTTCATCCCAAAGTTCTCACGTATTCGCTCTGTTTTTACACAAGCATTGTACTAGAGTTAGTCAGAGAAAGCTAATTCCCAACCTTAATGTTCACCTTTTATATTCAAATGCATGACTAAAAGCATGCCCAGGTATTAGCTAGTTCTAGAAGCTACTCAGTCCAGAAATCTGAATACCCTGTTTATACTGACAGTATAAACACACTGTCGGTTTATATATCCATTACTTTCAATGAGCACAGCCTACCAGCAAGCTGGGATTTATTTATTCCAGAAATTTATGAATAATTTCTAACAACAAATCCATCTGAGAATTTTGCAATTTGTCAGTAAACAAAAGAAGTGGCAGAATTTCTCAGATAAATTAGTTTTAATGAATTATTCACCAAAGCTTACTGCATAATGAAGTAGAGAACAATTCTGCGCTGACAGACAGAACTAGGGTAACGATCTAATACATATTTTTCATCTTTTGTTTCTACAAGCCAACAAAGACTAGAAACATCCATATGCCTATTCTACTTCATTGCATTTAGCGCCGCTATGACCCAAAGCAGATTAAACATGCAGCGTAGGATAAAAAAATTTACTGACATAACTTTGCATCGCAGATTTTTAATTTTTTTCTAGCAGAATAGAAAAGGGATTCTGACAAATTTAAAGGCAACTTACAACACAGTCTCTCCATTCTAAGTCTTTAAAAGACACTGGCAGAGACTAGTTTGTCTTCAGAGCATTCCTTCTAGCAGTCTTACCGCAGGGCCTTTTCAAAGTCAATCAATCACTCTCTACCCTCATCCTCATCATTTTCTTTCAAGCAATTGCTGAAAATAGCCCCATCTGCTTTAAAAATCAAAGAGCAGCAGCTGGCGATCAGTCTTCTTTATAGAAGTCTGCAAGACTTAGGGATATTGTCCTGAGCAACTCAGTCAAAATTAATTATAACCTAGATAGAATTAATTAGAGGCTATCTTCATTTCATCTCTATTGTTGTGCAGACAATTGTTTAGCTATTCCTCACATGACTTGGTAATTACAGTAAAATGAAACCACTTAAAATGAAGTGCCCTGAATGGGCTTTGATTTAGATTTACAAGAGTGTGTCTGTGGAGGTAGTGGGGACAATATTGTTTGTTAAGTACATAGTAGATCTATACACATAAAAAGGATTTGTCAGTTCCTGTTATCTCTCAGTTGTGGCACCAGAATAGCACAGTTGCTTCAGAAGAATACATTTCAGCAAAGTTACAGGAGAACTGCAAACAGCTGGTCGTACAGTTGGAAGAACACAAGCCTACAGCTTCGGGTGGTATAAACGGCCGGGACTTCAAAAAGGCTGAAATCATTCCCGTGGCTGAGGAGTCGGTCTATCTGTTCTGAAATGAAGCCACCACTACAGCAAAGAGAAAAGGAGCTTATTCTATATCAGTCCAATGTATAAACATACACATATTTAAAGGTGTGCATTTATGTGTGTATACATGCGTGCTTTTAATATGTATATATATGTATATACACATACATTCACACAGATGTGCTAACTTGATAGTGCTTTTTTTAATCTTCTGCTTTTCTTCCCAAGTGGTTGATCACCATCAGATGTTCAAGTATTTTGCATTTGGACATGAGAATGGCAATGTGCTGGTATGTTGCTATATTTAGTGAGACGATTTCTTAGGGTTGGAGAAAAATCCATTCTTATATTCAAAGGGGATTTTTTTATTTAAAAAAAAAGAGTGAAGAAAAAAAAAGAATAGGTAGGAGCAAGTTTTCTCTATTATGGAAAAACTCGGATGGAATTCTGTTATAACATTCAGAAGACCTTAGATTCAGGAAAATTTTCTCTTGTAGCTGAAGGTCTCAGAAGTAAGAAACCTCCTGAAATCTGTCACATGTAAAGAACCAACATTTTTATCTTGCACTGTGGGAGTGAGTTCCTCTAAGCACTTTAATACCAATCCAGATCAAACGGTTCTAATCGGCATTTCCACAACCGACTCTCAAGGCAGGCATGTGCCTACAAGCAATGCAGACAGCTTCCCAGGCTGGCAGATAACACAGGCGGCTAAAAGAAAACAGTGTCAACAGGACTGAAAAGAGACGGTGGCAGTTTTCTATCTGTTTTTTAACCAGTGCTCTGGTTCCTAACGTCTTTGATCGGATTAGTGGAGTTTGATTTTGTATTTTGATATTATTAAAAAAAGCTTTGAGAACAGGAAAAAAAAACCACTTAGGGAAAAAACACACATCTAGTCGTAATCTACTGAACTGACTTCTCCCTATAAACACAGAAAAACTGAATTCTTCTAAAATAATAATGTCTCTTGCACATGGGCTTGTGATAAGCTAATGCAAGACGACTCTCCCACTGGACACAACCACTTTGTGCTTCCAGGGATAATAAATAAAGTATCCCTTGCTGTAACAGGCAAACGCAGGCTTGGCCCTCCTGGGAATTAAGCTAAACCGAGGCTGTAGCACAAAAGTGAAGGTGGAGCTGAATGCTTAATTTTTTTGGTGCCTGCTACTAGGAAGACCCAGAGGCCCTAGGTCATGAGGACACTATTTCTAGACACTAGAATCGTATGAAATTATCATGAGGTTCAGATGTATAATACATGAGAGGGCAGGGAGGGACAGGCTCAGTCTGGCTTTTCTTACACCTAGTGGTGCACGACCGAATTTTTGCCTAACCAGTCATGTGGCAACCTCCAGCGAAGGAAGGAAACAACAACAAAATTCATTGTCGTCTTGACAGCAGCAAGTCCAAGTGGTCAGCTTTCTCCTTTCTGAAGATCTCACTCAGAACAGAGGAGCAATGCTCAGAGGGTCAAAAATCAGCTAGTTTTCTCCCTGTGTTAAAATGTCTCCAGTTACATGAGGCAAACCCAAAATGTTCAGAAAAATTTTAAACTGAAAAAATCACATGATTCTCTTACGGTTGTCACAATTATGCAGGAAAATCTTACTCTACCAGTAAATGAAAACAAAATGTGATGATGCATTTTTAACTTAGACTTAACAATCCTGTGACAACCTGACTTGATTTTAGAAGATACCGATTTTTCCCTTTTTCCCCTCTAGACAATAATTATTATTTATTGCATTGCTTCCCTGAAACATTGTAATAAAGTATTAAGACTGCTGTAAGCAGTGAAAGGTCATCACTTAATTATGTTCAGTGGAGCAGGGAAAAACCTAATTAATCCGCACAAAATTAAATATATATTTTTAAAAATGACATCTTCCTACTACATAATTGGTTTAATGAATAGGAATTCAAATCTAAATCCAAACTGACCAACAAAAGGTTGTCCACAAATTAGCACAAAATCAATGATTGATTTGGGTGAGCAATATCCCAAGTATTTCAAATGCCATTGTTCAAAAGTATCTGTCTGTGATAAAACATTCTCATTTTAATCTTAATAAACTAAGAGACTATTTACAGTTTCCCTTGTACTAGAAGTAGGAGTTAAAAACCATGTGTCCCAACCAGCCAAATGATAATAATAATTTCCCACATTTAATTAAAAAACAGATGAGATTGGTTTATTTAAACTGGCACTTGAAGTAAGCAATTAAGTGCTTCACTAAATAGGACTATGTTGTAAATCTGGCTTTTCATTACATGTACAGTTCCTAGCACAATAGGTCTCTAGTACCAGACAGGCACTTGCAGGCATTGCTTTAATAAAAAGATGCTGTTTAAGAATATCGTGATGTATTTCCACTGTCTCTGGGGGACTTACATTAATACAGCCTATTATCTGTCCTTATTACACAGCATTAAATATGCAATTAATTGGCAATCTGTAGTGGGTTACGGAAATACTGGAGACAGGGATGTGTCACTGTATTTTTCAGCAGCAGCTACTGCAATTTCCTAAGTTTGGGACACTGAATTTACAAGAACGCATCTCTCTCTCAGGTAGGTCTTCTCAGCGAGAATTTCCATTTCCTTTTGACATCACAGGCAACAGCTCAAGATGCAGCACAAAGCAGCTGTGAGATAACACAATATTGCCCCAGCAGACATTTCTTTGTGATCAGACACACAATAGGATGTGTGGGCTGAACGCTCCCTCAAGAAATGAAAATGCAATCAATTGACTTAGTTAATATTTTGCTCTGTGGGAAAAAACTCCATCAGCCTGTCTGGAGCTTCATTAATCTGTGGCACCGCGTTAGCTGCTGCAGCCTAAGCACGGGAAAGCTGCTGCCCGTCGTCTTCTCCCCTACGCTCCCTAGCAAGTTGGCAGTGGGGGGCTTTTAACTTTTCAAAGCCTCCTCCTCCTCCAGCGCCACTGAGGAGATGCGGTTACAAAGCACAAAATAAAAGCGTCCCTGAGACTTCTGGGAGATACAGAGCTGACATATCTGAAACTGCGTCACAGCACACATTACTGCCACTGGGGCCTGGGGCCACCAGGAGGGAAAGCTCTCCTGGAAGCTGAATCCAGACAACATCTAGAGGAGGCCAGGGGACCTCGGCAAAACATCACAGACTAGGGTAGGGGTTTTGAACAACACACCACTCTCTCAGGAACTTGTCTTTAAGACATTCAAATAAGATACTGTGCACAAAGCCTGTCAATATAATCTTTTTATTTAGGGGACTAGTAGGAAAATGTATGGGGAGCTCCTTCTGTTCCTGATTTTTTCAGCCATTTTGAATCTACTAGAACATGTGCTCCAGTTACGATGAGCAGTGTCTATGCAGCAAACAGAGGGGGAGACCACAGAAATAACCCTCCCACTGTATCACACTTCAAGGCAAATTCACACAGTTCCTCTTCCATAGTAGCAGTAAGAATTGCTGTTCTTTAGACTACCTAAGTGGGTGTAGAAAAAAGATCACCTTCAAATAATATTCACACTATATAGCTGCTCTTCCTCCATGGCCTCATGACTTCTATTTCGCCCCCCAACATAAATACACAAGAAGGCTACTAAGATGCATGGATAAGAGTTATATCCTTCTTGTTTGTCTTGGCGTACGATTCCCTAATAGTGAATAGCATACTGCTTTTTCTACACACTCAGCGAGTATCAAAATTCTTGTGAAGGTTTACAAATGCCTATTTGCATACACCACAGTACAGCAAAGTAACAAAATACTCATGTGAACTGCATCCCCTGCTTTAGGCATTTTCACTTTATGTAACTTAAGATATGCATCTGACTGTAAAATAAAATAGCATCCTATTCTTTCAGCTAGATCTAAGCCTTCTACTGATCCTCTACCTCTTTGGCACTTGCCACTCTCATTTATTTTCAAATTGATGATCATGCACCCTTTACATTTCCATCAACAGACCCACATGCACCCAGTGAATCTCCAAATTGCTTTTGCCATGTGTTAGCATTAATAATAAATGAAACCAGCTGACTGTTCCAAGTGACCTACTATCATGTCAGGGCAGAGATGAACCAGAGAGAAGATATCATTCATTTCTGAACCTCGAATTTCAGTATCAAGGTTCAACACCAAAGCACCATCAGCAACATAAATCTTTTTCTCTCAAGAGATCTATTTCTTCTGAGAGGTGTCCAGAAGAGTCCCATGGCCTGTAAAGCAGATTTTACCATGCTCGGGGCTTTATAAACATAAACTATCATGTTCTCCTTCAGTATGTGACATTTCTCAGGGCTTTCTTGACATTTAAGTACCATCCAGGCACTTAATAATAGTCAGAAGGAGAAAGAGAATGGAAAAAGGAAAGATATATTAGCATGAAGGATTAAGGGAAATGAATATGTATAGAAAAAAAAAGAATAACATGCTGGGATACAAAGGGATGCCACAGAGCAGAGTAGGAGCGACTGTGTTCATTAGGTGTTGATATAATGGGTTTAAATAAAATTGAATAAAATCCAATTTAAATGCTAGAATAAAAAGACTTGAATGATCAGCTAGGGAATAGAATGGGTTTCTACCTCTGAGAGGTCAGATCATTGGCTGACCGACAACAGCTGCAGATGGTCTGACAGCAGAAGCCTGCAAAAAATAAAAAATTACAGGGTTAGTTCAAATCTGATGGTTCCTTTAAATCCCATTCTTTGCTTCCATTCCTATTCTTCCAGCATAAGAGTTATCTTCTAACACAAACAAAGAGCACTTATCACAGATGTCATACCAGGGTTGATATCTTACTAATTTTTACCATGTCTCAAATTATGTTAGCTTCTATGTGTGTGATCCTAAGACAGTACTACACAATTTTACAAGAATAATTAATACTTCAGCAACCAGAGAATATATTCTCCCACTGAGAAAAAGCAAACAAACAAATGAATGACAGCTCATAAATTTATTCCATGTCATGAGAAAAGCTTTACTGAAGAGCGCACTACAGAGCTTATTATCAGCCTCCTATTAATGTAAGGCTCCCTGCTTTCAAGATTATTTAAGGATGACTAACTCCATGTTATATATATTTCCTCTAAACTCGCCCTAGGCTACATGAAAAACAAGAATTTTTAACTATTTGAGGGAATTTTCAAACAGTGACACAAACAAAATGTAGTTCAACCAAATACTTCCTTAGGATGCAATATCACATCAAGTTGTGCCACAAAAAATGAAACAAATCCAAACCTGTAAAAATCATTTCTTTTCCCATGCCCTGGCATATAAAAAGCATGGAAGTGTTTGTGATGTGATGGCAATTTAGAGAAGCAAAGGTTAATATCTGAAAAGTTAAAAATGCAAGACACAATAACATGTTACAGCATGTTCAATTAACAACCTTTGTGTCTATTTTCTATCTCCTCACTTTAGTCAAAGCGCAAATTCACTGCTCTTATAAATTTACAGAAGGCAAGAGCTTTCCTAACGGTCATACTGCATCCACAGGATCAGTACATTTTCAAGCAAATGACTCACTTTTTTAATCCCCTAGATCATAACAGTAGTGCCCAGAAAACAAGTGCATTTATATTGTTTCTACTTGGCTGCATAACTACAAATTGTACTGCTATGACTTCATCCTCACCAAGGGACTCGCTGCTCCAGCAGCCTGATCATCACGTTTCAGTCATGACCAAAGGGAAAACCTGTGCATGGTTATTTAAGACGACCACCGAAACGCTTTTGCGTTGTGTCTGATATCGATTCACTCTTAACTGTGCTTGGCTTTCAATGATGCTTATAGGCAATTTCATCCTACCATGAGGCACGTTAGGCATTGCTTAGTTAGGGACAAAGCGTTCTTTGTTTAGGATTCAACGATTAGCCTCTAAGACAAGTTACAGATGTGATCTCTCTGCACGGGTTAGAATGGTGTGTTTTTTCATCAAAACACTTGTTCCTGCATTCTGCCTTGATGGGGAATATCTAACCTACACTTGGATGTTCCACCCCAAAAGAAGGGTTGGAAATTTCAGCATTCCCATTAAACACTTGCAGCAGCTCTGCACTAGTTCAAGGAACAGCTAGATGATCTGTCCCCCTGTCCTGTCTCAAATGTATTTCAGATTAGGATGTCATTACACAATGATACCTTTCTATATGGCTTCATAATGTCTTTTACTCTCCAACACTAGCATAAATTATGAGGAACTCTGTGGTAAGCAAAAAAGGAACGTTTCACCTGCAATCTTCATGAACTGCACATTTGGAGGTACCTATGAACCAGAAAGATGCAGGTATCTGGGTGATTCTCCTCTGCAAGGAATGGGAACCAAGACCCTCTCCAGGACTTTCTAAGGAGAAAAAAAAAGGATAAAAAAGTCGCAGAATTTCATGGACTACCGGCAGCCCTCTATCTCCTTTTTGCATAGAAATGTTAATAGTGCAAGAAAACACTAAAGAGATTATGGAAGAGCAGCTGTGGATTATTTATTTGCTACCCATAGTCTCAGACTCGCTGTATCAGATTGACATAATATGGCTGATCAGTGATTAGTTTATCAAAGAGACAGTCTTGGGAACTCAATACTAAAAATGGGTCTACTGAGGGGAAAAACAGATGAGAGTCCATTTCAAACAATAAAGAGCATTCAGTACCAACTCATCTATGAATTTACTATATAAATACACCAGCTCGATCTTCTTTGTTTGGTTATTGTCCTACATGGCAACGGAGTGTAATTTGGGGGCTGCTGGATCAGTTTGTAAGTGCATAACAGTGCGGCCCATGAATGCTTTTCCTGGAGCTACGTACGCCCTGGACTTTTTGCATATGAAAAAGCTGACTCAAGCCTGTGGCAAGTCTGAAGGACACTCTTCTCACACATTCCTTGCTCACATTCCAAAAAACCCGCCTGAAGTTTCTGGTTTCAGGTCTGCAGATTTGCCTTCAAGACAATTGCTTTGCTTGCCCACCACACTGTTATGGGGAGGGGACAGCAACTCTTTCCCACCCAAGATGAAGAGAGGGGAGGAACAGCATCAAAAAATCAGACCTGTTGCCATGGAAACCAGAACAAGGGTTTTGGAGGCCAAACTAGATGTATTTATAAATCCTGGGAAAATCCTGTCCGTTTATAACAATACCTTAAGTGGCAAATGTCTTTATTTTGGGAAGTCAGATACCTAAGAGCTCAACAAATGCTGCAGTGTAAAGAAGTACGTAATTATTTTCTGTAATACAAGAAGATCTCATCAGACTCAGAGGCACTTGTGTTTGAGAGAGAGAGGCAGAAAGACAGTAGTAGCCATAGAAACAGCCTGTTCTTCCTGAGTGGCATAAAGCACCGTGTAACAGGCAGCTTCGGTGGTGGCCTCACACTCGCGCCAGGAAGGGCTGCGCGGCTGCTTTGGCGCGGGAGGTGGTTTCTGGTACACCTCAAGCTGCTGGAGTCCGGCACGTCTCATGTTGTCTAGCTGCACCGCTTGGCAGTGCACTGCTTCCCAACGGAGCAGCCTAAAGGAGAGGGGCTCCTTGCACTGAACAAGAATAAAAGGTGGCTCCAGGGTTACCTGTAAGGACAATGCTATTTTTCCCCTGTTTTGTTACAATGCATATCACAAAAGCACTTAAGCAAAATCAGCGCCTTTGTGCCCTGCACTCTTCAAATACTTGCATGGGCAATCTCCGCCACAGCAAGCTTGCGGTGTGACTCAAAGAGACAAAGAGAAGAGATACAAGAGAAGAACCAGCACGCCTGAGGCCATACAGCAAGACAAGGACAGACCGAGTTCTCCCATCTCTTATTTCAATGCCTTATTTTACTTCCCTGGAGGCCCACAACCTCTAGCAGACAGGGTTTCACTGCTTCACCTTCCTTCCTCCCACCCTTTGTATCTCCTCATCTTGCACTGGGCAGCTGCCAGCCCATCCTAAAGCCTGGGCAGAACATGTCGGTTTGGACGCTGATCGGTGACATACCTCCTGTTTAATGTTGGAAATCACCACTTCCAGCTGCAACTTGAGCCCTGTCTGGGGAAATGCATGCTCTGAGTCAGCTCTAGGAGCAGGTGACTTACACTGCCCTCTTTCAAAGGTATCACACCACTTTGGTGTAATTCTGATCTCAGTGGTACATTAGTCAGTATAAAAGCACGTTATGCCCCTTGCTTGTGTAATACATAATAGGGCCCAAGCTGTAAAAAGCCAGTCTGACCTTCAAGACTGCTCATTATGCTGCAGAGAATGGCTGGATTTATGGTTTAAGATCATTTGTTGTTAATGATGGTTTCATTCAAATAGAGCAGGTCAGCATAACTTGAAAACAGGAAATAAAGAGACAGCTGGTATGTTTTGCTCTGGAAAGCATCTGCGAGAGACAGATCTGCCACACTTGTTCTGTGAAGGTCCTGGACTACCCACACATGGGATAAAAAGAGAAGGTGGAAGCAATTTACTGTCCCACCTTCCTCCCAGGGCCTATGCTGCCCCAGCAGAGACAGCTGGACCACACAGAAAGCTGACCCAAAAGCAGTTTTTTATAGCCCAATGCTTTGAAATAAACTGTAATCAATTTGGGGTAACCTGGCAATGCTGAAGAACGCAGGAACGTGGCTGCATACTCCTGAAGCAACGAGAACAGCAACCTCTGGGAAAGGGATGAGGCAGGAACTGCTTCTGCTCTCTCACTCTTATCTGGTATCTCACCTTTTACCAGATACTCTTGCAGCAGAGATCACAGAAGTGAGCAATCAGCGACAGCCGGGTGCTCCAATAATCTGCACTGGTTTGGCAAGTATTGCTCTGCACCATAATCTCATCCCATCAAGGGCACTTCTTTGCTCAGTGAAAGGTAAGCCAAGGATTTAGGACTCTGTTGGACTATGTTTGGAAATACACACTCCACTTGAACCTGGACAGAAATATGGGAAGCAGTCAAAAGATCAGCTACATTGGAAAATAAACTACATTGCACAAAAAGAAAATTAAGAGATAAAATCGAGCCCACATGGTAGAAATGAGGCTAGCGGTAATGGAAAAAAAACTGCAAATAACAATAAAATGTGTGCAATACTAGTTGCACAAACACTTTAAAAAGGCAAGATTTATTTAATGGCTCTTAAAATCTCACAAGCCCTGATCATGTTTCCATCACTTCTTTTCAAAACCTAAGAGTTCATCATGCAGCAGATGACAAAACACCGGTTTCTTGTTACATGTGGGTGTAAATACTCTACAGTGCCAAGAAACACAGCTGCCCTCCTGAAAAAAGACTTCTTTCACTAGTAACTACAAATCTAAGATGTTTGTAAGGGTTTTTCTCCCACTGTTTGAAAAAAGAGAGAGAGTCTGTGCGTCTAACAGAGGTGAACAGGGGTGAAAATGGGTTCAAGAATGTTACAGAGTTCTCCCATCTCCTACTCAAACACTTTCCATTTGCTGAATATAATGCTCTAAAATTGGTTTATTTCCTCCCTGTATTTCCACCTTATTGTCTCCTCTGGCGTTAACACTTCCAGGGTTTTGGACCAGTAGATGAAACAGCCTGAGCCCAAGACCACTCATGATCACACACCGTGTGTGTGAAACTATGTTCCTATCCAGTTCCAAAACTCTGGGCCGCAGTGCTACTATGCATAGAGTTCTCTGTATTATAACAGATGAAATGCAGGCTCTGTTCTGAGGAAATCGGACCTTCTGTTTCCATCGAGAGCAAACAGATACTCTGCTTTTCATCCTGAAGTAGTGTAAATGGAAACAGCTACAGTTATGAATTGCAAGACTCTGTAGGAAACTTCCTCATCAGAACAAAAACCCTCAACAAATTCTAGAGGCGAAAAAAAAAGACTGTTTATATTCAGGCAGAGACAGAGTCCATTTGACTCTTTTTATCAATTACATTTGTAGATGCTTGCTCTGTTCCCCTACAGGTTTCTATTAAACACTGATTATAACTCTTTGTAAACAATATGAAAGAGTTAGTTAATGTAGTGAGCAATCTGGTGTATTTCATTCAAACTAGGCCTGGGCTAAGCAGAAAATAAACAGAAGTGGTTGTTTATAGTTTCTAAGCATCATAGATTGCATATTTCATGGAAAAGGTTCCCCTGTTAAGGATGATTTGCCTTGTTAAATTTACTCTAGTTTATACAAAGATTATAGCAGATATTTTCTTAAAGTATAAGATCTCATACTCCAACCTGGGTCACAGGCCTTGTGATGAAATAAGTTATAAATACTACAACTATGTTAAAAGTGTGTTAACATGGCCAATGTAAGTATTAAAAACTGGAAATTGGGAAATGCCAGAGTTCCAGGTGGTTCACCAGCTAGTCTTGTCACTGGATGGACCTAGGGAACTTGAAGGCATTTGCCTTCAGAAAACTCAGGAAGAGAGACATCAAGCTATTGTGTTATTCATATTTACACAACTGAGAAATGTCAATGGACATGCACCATTACAGCTGAGCTGTCTTTTTCCCCCACCTTTTTAAAAAAATAAACAAAACCTGATCATTTTTATCTCTATCTTTAGGATTCACAGCTATGGCACTTAAATGTCTATGTTTCTGAGCACATCCTCGCTTCATCCCTTTTTAAGACCCACTCCTACCATGCAGACTCATGAGAATAGACTCTCTAATGCTGCTCCAGCGACTTAAAAGGAGATAGCCTAGGCATGTGTTCGATCAAAAAAAGATCAGACTGCATGGAGATGTAATTGTGGCTTAACGTTACTTTTGTCCTTTCTGCGGGACTTTGCCATGCGCAGCCTAGACAGCGTAAGGGAAATGGCTTGCATCCTTTATCGTACTTCGGTATCATTAACGCCTGTACTGAAATACTTCCTTCCAAACACAAGGCTGTGAAAACGGTTATAGCGAACTATAAGCCCATCAATTTATACACAAAGATCCTGTAAGTATCAGTCTGGATTTTTTACAGAACTGTTTGGTCATACTTGCTGAATTACAAATAATAACGTATAGCACTTTTCTAGTGCTTGTGCTGTGCAAACTTTTAGTCCTCTCAAAATCCTAGAGAAAAATGAGACAAAGGAGAGTTAAAGTTACTTGCTCAAGGCAACATGTGCTGCATATAATCACATCTACTGCAATTCTACTGATCTCCTATTAGATCAAACAACTGGAAACACAGTAAATGTTGACCAGTTGATGAGCGTGACACCAGTGATACAAGTTAGATTTACACCAGACTAATGAAAAAAACTGCCTATCTCATATGATTTTTATTCATAGAGAACTAGATGAGAGACCCCCTCCTATCCCCCCAAAACCTCTTTGTGATTCCTCCCAGAGAGGACTTCAGCAAGGTATCCTGCCAGATTCTCTCTGCTAAGCGAACAGGCTATGACATGAGGGGTTTATCCCATCGGAGGTACCTTTCCTAAGATGCTACATATTGCCATTTTTACTCACAATCAGAATCACCTCTACAGTGCACCCTTTTCTCTCCTTCCCTTTATAAAAGGGAGTTGGCTACTAACAGGCAGAGGTTTTTGTAAAGAGAAGTGCAAAGGCTCTTGCAAAACCCAGAACTTCCTTTATGACTACCTAAGGATGCAGTTCTGATTACAGTGAGACTTTTTTTAGCCATAAATGGCAATCTCATAAAAACAGGAGACAAATCAGGTAAGTAACTGCAAGGCTGCGGCTGTCACAGAGGAGCCAATTAAATGCAGAGTTGAACAATACATTTATAAAAGAGCATCAGTGTAAAGGTTTAGACTATACCTTTTATAGTCAAAGAAATTTTGTGCTGAGCTCATGCTACAAGATGATCAGTGGGCTGAGCCTACAGCTAGTTTCATCACATGACAACATTTTTGCAGGGTTTAATTTACAGTGACTGTAGGTGGTTTGTAAAAATGCAGTATATAACCAAAATAGTAAATACAGAGCCAAACGGCATTAAAAAGAGGTACAATGACTGTTGTGTTTACTAGACCCCAAAACATGAACAAGGTTCGTTTATAATTTAACTCCACTGTCTTCAAGAGATCAAGTTTGACTTCTTTTGCAAGTGCCAAAGTTCTCCAATATAATTTAACTAAGATACTGAGTAATAACTGAGAAGTTGAAAGCACCAAATGCATTTCTTCCATGTGATTTAAAATACTGCTCCTTCTGACTAAGGGTTGGAAGAGAGCTTTGAAGATGTAGCCCGACGTCCTGTTTGGAAGTAAAGTCCCAGTCTCCCCTTCCTGAACAGAAACCTTGTTGAAAAGTGCCGCTGATGGGATATCATCACTCCCGGGAGCTCGCAGAATTTCCCTGATGACTGTGGCCTGAGGGCTGTTTCTGGGCTTGATGCACGCATTAATGCAGCTAATAAGTTTTTTGGAACAGAAATCACCTATATCTCTCCGTCTGCATAGTCTATGCCACAACAGGGTCCCATTCTCAGCTGATCTTTAGTAACAAAAAAGCCAACAATGAAATGTGTTACCACATTAGGTGGTGTACTGTAGCAAAGGCAAATAAGAACGATTCTCTGTATCACTGCCACCAGAGAGTAACTATCTTAACATATGCATATAAGACTGATGAAGAGCAAAATTTACCTCTCTTCTGACTCAATAGGAAAAAAAATTTTTTTTTAAGAAAATAAAAGACAATCTAGGTAAAATAGACCCACCTGATATAAACACACAGGCTGCTAAACATATCATTTACATTCTAGGTTGTTACCTTGTAATAGAGAATTTCCTTAAACTGAAAAGCAGAACTGCTGATATTAGAATTACCTGGAATTAAGGCCATATAGGTTTTCTGTAGTTTTGGCAAATGAGTAAAACCATAACCACCCCATTATGTGGAAATCTAAAGTATACTTTTTAATATAGGGGTTTGGGTTTTTTTTCCCCCGACTCTGCAAACAAATACACATTTATCACTAGTTCACAACGCTAGCCACAAATGTTTCCAGAACTTTTGTTGTTTCTACTTTCTTCCTCTTTTTCTTACACCAGCATATCCTTGAATGTCCTTAAAAGGCTTCTTAATGCATTCTCTCTTTCTTACTGGTGGAAGCAAAGCGACTTGAGAGACCTAATTAGTTCAAGTAGAGCATCTGAAAATACACTTGAGGAAGTGACTAGTCATTTAAAGAGTGTTGCAAACTATCACCCTTATGGACCAGGTTTCTAGCTTGACAGTATACGCTCTTGGTAGAAAAAGGCTCTGAAAGGGTGTTACCCTGTGACCTGGAAATTCTCCCACAGTAGGTGAATCATCTCTGCAATTTAGTGTTAGTATCTTGTGGCTTTAAGAGCATGTCTACACTGCAGACTACAGTCTAGAGCTGCAGGCAAGTTACCAAAAACCATCCAGCAGTAGCAGCAGGCAGCTCAGTTCTGACTGACAGGCTGGGAAAATAAGCCCAGAGCCTGTAGAGTCACTTCTGTTGCAGACTAGGAGGAGACGAATGAAAAAGGGCAACGCATCACGCGCCGTCTTTGCAGAAGCGGCTGCTTGGAGCCATGGAAAGCTGAGTACCCCTCAGTAGCTTTCAACTGATTCTGAGCTCAAAAGTTAGACAAGACAGGTCAGGAAGTTATCATATCTTTGTGAAGACACTGGCGCTGCCGTCAGTCCCAGCGGAAGGTCGGTTAGACCAGAGTCTCTAGTCCTGTATTTCCAGACTGAGAAAATATCTTAAAGAAAGAGCTACAACAATTTAAAATGCAACCTGAAGGGAAAAAAAGCCAACTGCATGTGAAATAATACATTCACAGAAATATTGATCTTCAAAACTAAGTTAAAGAAAGAAAGAAAAACCTAACTTGAATTCAAAAATTTTGTTTTCTCTTATTTTATATGCTTCATTTTTTCCCATAGGCACCAGCTGGAAATTTATATTAATAATGACTGAAACCAAACCATCACAACAGACTTTCACCAGGAAAGCACTTACGTAGCCTAGGGAGGGAGTGTTACCAGGAATGGCGTTTTGTCCTCATTGGACATATTATGTTTACAGAGTTCATGTGAAAGAAATGAAAATAATTTCCTGTAAGAGTTTTTACTTCTATGCACACGTAGTCTATGAACCCAGAAATCTAAACACACTTTCAACGCTCAGTTGTAGGCTACGCACCTATCTTTCTTAACATACTATGCCATCTCGTGGACGAATTAGTCTGGAGCAGTTTCTAGATTAACTGCTGAATTTGAGCTTACATTACATCCACTTCCCATTCATTTAATCAGGTTTTACTTGTTATGTCCTGACCCTGCTGAAACAAACTGGTAACCTTACGTGATTCGAGCGATGAACACAACAAAACCAAACCAGTATCCGTTTATTCACACATGACTGTCACCCCATTTGTAATTCCAGGAATCCTGAACATGTGTTTCTAACTCTGAGTTGGCAACAACAAGAATATTCTATATGGTTTTTATAGAGTTTTGAGTACTATGAAGATTTAAGAAAACAGAGTATTTGGGGAACTTAACTTTATCAGGATTTTTGCTTGGAGTACAAGAAGAAAACAAGTGGGAACTCTGCCTTGACTACTACAGACAGTTTTCTTTCTTTTGTACACAAAAAGGACCACAGACACTTTCTGCTGAAAAGACACTGATCTTACTGAAAGTTAAATGCCCAAGCTGCTAACCCACCCCAAAGTACCAGGCTGCAGGAACGCAGACAACGCCAGCTTTGTGGGGATCCGCACGTATTCCCCTCCAGGCTGGAAGGAGGCTTCGTGCGGAAACCTGGCAGCAAACATGTGGGAATTCGACTAACCCTGGGCACGCGAAGCGCCACGGCTAAGCAGGCAAAGGCCTGGATATATCAGGGCAAGGAAACCTGGCGGCTGAAAGTAAAAGAAGAGCGCTGCTGAAGTCGCTTCGCCGAGATGAAAAGAGCCAGTTATTGATCGAAAAGAGCAAGTTCTGGTAATAGTTTTGCAAGCACTTAGCTGGTAATATTCTCACAAGCGTTTATGACTCCTGCTGAACAGCCGATACCAAAACACTGTCCCTGTAACCTCGTGTTTGTCTCTCAGCCTTTATCTTCCAGTCAGTGGAGTGGTGTTATCTTGCCAGCCGCGGCAGAGAAGTCTAACCCTTGCACTGAGCAATTTTTTTTGTATTTCCACTTACGAGAAAAATCTCACTTCAGTGTCTCATCTCTCTTGCTCCTAGTAATGTCCGTTGGTTCTCATTTGCCCTGTCAACCTTCTGTCCCTGTGTATATAAATATATGGGTGTGTATACAGATACATACGCTCCCCCCACCTCAGAAAACAAAAAAAAGGGGAAAAGGAAAAGCAAAGAGCCGTTTTCCAGCACGGAGCAGCGCCGGTGAGGCCTTGCCCCAGGGGCCTGGGCTGGAGCTGCCCCAGCGCCTTTGAAAACCAGCCGGCACCAAGCCGTACTACGCTTGCTGGCAGGTCCTCCGTGGGCAGCCGGTCTGCCTCAGTGACAACGTGCTACTTTCTCCGACGCCCCCTGCAAAACTCTGAATTTTCGCCTTCCTTCGGAGCCGCGCTTTAGGGCCCGCGAGGTCCCCGGGCCCGCCCCCCGCCGCGGCCCTGCGAGAGGCGGCGCCATTTCCCGCAAGGGCCGAGGGGCGGCGCCATTTCCCGCAAGGGCCGAGGGGCGGTGCCATTTCCCGCCGCGGCCGGCTCCGCCCCAGACGGGCGGCCCGCGGGGCCGGGCCGGGCCGAGCTGCCGCCGCAGCGGTGCTGAGAGGCGGGGGCCGAGCCGGGGGGGTGGTTGTACGCGGCGAGCCGGCGGCTGGCGGCGCCCTGCCGGTAAGGAGGGAGGCGGGCGGGGTTGCCGCGGCCATGGCGGGGCCTCGCGCCGCCCTCCCCGGCTCTGCCCGGGCCCCCCGGGAGGCCCCAACCGGCTCCGCGGAGCGGGGTGGGAAGGAGTCGGCGCTCAGTGAAACGGGGGAAAACGCCCCAAACGGCTGCTGGGGGTCGGCGCCGTGCTGGCCCTGCCGCCGGGGCGCGGCGCCGCTTGCGCTCGTTAAATTCGGCGTTAGGTGGTGGCAGGAGGCTGGAGCGGCCCGAGCCGAGGCCTTGTGGGGCCGCGATAGGGCCCTGGCTGGAAAACGGCGCCAGCGGGTCTTCCCCTCCGTGCAGCTCTTCTTCTCTTCTTTTCCCTTTTTCCTTTCAGGAAACAGGAGCAGACGGTGGTAATAAACGAGAGAAGCAAGGGCTACACTGGAACCTCGCTCCTCTAAACTTGTCTTTTCCTGCTAAAAAAGGCAGCTAATATTTTAAGGGACTTTAAAGGACAAAATTTCTGCCCGACAAAAATCTCCCCGCAGCTTAAAAAAAAAAAAAAAAGTTAAAATGAATTTCTGGCTTAATATTGTTAATTTCCAATGCCTCATCTCCTTCATTTTTTCTAAATTATTAATAATTTGGAATTGTTTATTAAATTCTGTTAATAAGTATTATTCAGTTTAATAAAAAGGTGAAATATTGCTTATAGCACTAAGCAGGACAACATTTCTGTGAAATCCAGCCCCTTTTTAAACAAGGTTGCTGTACAAGGAGATGGGGCAAACACCTTGTACCCTCCAGGTCCATTTATTGAAGTGTCTGCATGTACTTTCTCCTCCTCCTGTTCCCCTTGGTCTTGCTATGAAATCTTAATAGGAATAGATAAAACCTTCAGAACAAGCGCTTGGATTGCTAATGTACAGGAACAGTGCGTATAATCTGGTTTTTCAACTTTGGCATACCACTTTTCTTGGTTCTTATTTCAAAAACCTATCTTCCATTTTAATAAAAAGTGCTCATAGCTAGTAACCGTTTGGGATCCTGGGCAATAGATTCCCTGCCTGAGGAATGTACAAATTTATGCTAAATTAAACTGGTCTGCTTAGTGCGGGTGAATCCTGGTATAGTGAGAGAAATCATAGTTGTACCATTAAACTTTTTTTTTTTTTTAAACCCTAATTCTGTGGGTGCCAGCTCTCACAATTTATCAGCATCATATGAAGCTGTGCATTTTTGATGATCTTGAGTCCTCTTCCCAAATGTTTTGGTTACTTTGTGTTTCTTGGCAGCCTTTTGAATGATTTCTGAATTGCGTCCCTAGAAAAACATTCTCATGTGGTCTTGAGGCTTACGAGTGAGGGTGTTTTAGTGTCACATACTTTAGTATTAGCTTCAGTCCATTAATGCGTCAGAAAGATGTAGCATAATCTGTCATAAACAATCCATAATCAGGCTATTCCCTTCGTGTTACTGATGTATTCCAGCTGACAGAGTAATGGTCACTTTGTACAAGCTAATTTAATCATTAAATCATATTGGTTTTTCCATTTGATGAGACTTGAATGATGTTTGAATTGGTAGACAGGGTGGTCTTAGCAGAGAGCTGACAGATCTTTTTTTTTTTTAAACTCTAGTTAATGTTCACATGTTTCTCCTTCAGATTCATTTAACCTCTGTATTCATGGAGAATTATCACCAGTTTTAATAGCTTATTAGAAAGCTAGTGATTTGCTGCTCTCACAAAACTTGCACAGGTCTGATGTGTCTGGTGTGTCTTTTGCTGCCATTGTGGTTTTTCTCTCTTTACATTTTTTGTCTTCCTTTTCCTTTGTTTCAGGTTTTCATTACCTTTTTTAAAAGATGGGAAATGCAGAAAGCAATGCCTATCAGAATCACCTTTCCAGATTTCTTCCAGAAGAGCAGACTGACATTGATGGAATGTTTGATACCTTATCAGGATCAAGTGGCGCAGCAGGAGCAAAAAATGGAAAAGCTACGAAAAAAACTGTGACTCTGGCAGCACTACAGGCAAGAAAATCTATTACATCTGTAATGTAGTGTCTAGAACGTAGTTCCAAAAAGGAATTAGAGATGTGCCAGTAATTGCTTTTAAGGGTTGTTTGTTTCAGTTGAACAGTTAATGATATCTAATATTTTCTTACAGTTTAAGGTGAATAATGACTATTGAGTTTGAATTAATGTGTCTCTTAAATTGCATTATTGGATCCATCCACAGCTTTCCCGATTCTGAAGTAACTTGGGAGGTATGAAAATATTTTTACAGAAACTAGAAAATAGGAGAATGGTCTTCCCCCGCAAAGTCCGTAGCGTGTGATTATTTACAGATTTTCTTGCAAAGCTGTCATGAATTCAGTTTGTATTTGATTATATCTTTCTCAGTTGCACACGTCTGTCTCTAATCTTTTCACTTGCATCAAAAGGAGATAATTTAATTTTACTTGATTAAGCGGCAGCTCCCTGTTTTAGTTAATTAACATATATTATGCTCTCTGATTAACTTCGCATTCATTTTCTAATCAAGAAAGAAGAGGAAAATGATTCGTTGTAATGTTTGAAATCTTCAATTAGGCAAGAATCAATATGGCCAAATGAATGCAATATTAAAAGTGCACTTTTATATACACTGCACAGTTAAAAGAATCAGTTAAATTAAAACTCTGTGAAAGAGGCAGGATGTTTTAGGGTACAGGCATACCTTGGAGATATTGTGGGTTTGGTTCCAGACCACCGCAATAAAGCGAATATCGCAATAAAGTGAGTCACATGAATTTTTTGGTTTCCCAGTGCGTATAAAAGTTATGTTTACGCTATACTGTAGTCTGTTAAGTGTGCAATAGCATTATGTCTAAAAAAAACAATGAACATACATTAATTAAAAATTACTTTATTGCTAAAAAATGGTAACCGTCATCTGAACCTTCAGCGAGTCGTAATCTTTTTGCTGATGGAGGGTCTTGCCTCGATGTTGATGGTTGCTGACTGATCAGGGTGGTGGTTGCTGAAGGTTGGGGTGGCAGTGGCAATTTCTTAAAATAAGACAGCAATGAATTGCTGCATCGATTGACTCTTCCTTTCATGAAGGATTTCTGTGTAGCATGCAATGCTGTTTGACAGCATTTTACCCACAATAGAACTTCTTTCAAAACTGGAGTCAATCCTCTCAAACCCTACCTCTGCTTTATCAACTAAGTTCATGTAATATTCTCAATCCTCTGTTGTCATTTCAACAATGTTCACAGCATCTTGACCAGGAGTAGATTCCATCTCAAGAAACCGCTTTCTTTGCTCATCCATAAGAAGCAACTCCTCATCCGTTAAAGTTTTGTCATGAGATTGCAGCAATTCAGTCACATCTTCAGGCTCCACTTCTAATTCTAGTTCTCTTGCTGTCTCCACCACATCTGCCGCTACTTCTTCCACTGAAGTCTTGAACCCCTCCAAGTCATCCATGAGGGTTGGAATCAACTTCTCTCCATGACCTCCTCCCATGAATCAGGAATGTTCTTAATGGCATCTAGAATGGTGAATCCTTTCCAGAAGGTTTTCAGTTTACTTTGCCCAGATCCATCAGAGGAATCACTGTCTATGGCAGCTGTAGCCTTACGAAATGTGTTTCTTAAATAATAAGACTTGAAAGTCAAAATTACTCCTTGATCCATGGGCTGCAGAATGGGTGTTGTGTTAGCAGGCACGAAAACAACATTAATCTCATTGTACGTCTCCATCAGAGCTCTTGGGTGACCAGATGCATTGTCAATGAGCAGTAATATTTTGAAAGGAATATCTTTTCTGAGCAGTAGGTGTCAACAGTGGGCTTAAAATATTCAGTAAACCATGTTGTAAACAGATGTGCTGTCATCCAGGCTTTGTTGTTCCATTTATAGAGCACAAGCAGAGTAGATTTAGCATAATTCTTCAGGGCCCTAGGATTTTTGGAATGGTAAATGAGCATTGGCTTCAACTTAGTCACCAGCTGTACTAGCCCCTAACAAGAGAGTCGGCCTGTCCTTTGAAGCTTTGAAGCCAGGCATCGACTTCTCTCTAGCTATGAAGGTCCTAGATGGCATCTTCTTCCAGTAGAAGGCTGTTTTTGTCTACACTGAAAATCTGTTGTTTAGCGTAGCCATCTTTGTCAATTATCTTAGCTAGATCTTCTGATAACTTGCTGCAGCTTCTACATCAGCACTTGCTGCTTCGCCTTGCACTTTTATATTATGGAGGCGGCTTCTTTCCTTAAACCTCATGAACCACCCTCTGCTAGCTTCAAACTTTTCTTCTGTAGTTTCCTCACCTCTCTCAGCCTTCATAGAATTGAAGAGAGTTAAGGCCTTGCTCTGGATGAGGCTTTGACTTAAGGGACTGTTGTGGCTGGTTTGATCTTCTATTCAGACCGCTACAACTTTATCAGCAATAGGGCTCTTTCGCTTTCTTATCATTTGTGTGTTCCCTGGAGTAGCACTTTGAATTTCCTTCAAGAATTTTTCCTTTTCATTCACAACTTGGCTCCCTGTCTGGCGCAAGAGGCCGAGCTTTCGGCCTATCTTGGCTTTCGACATGCCTTTCTCACTAAGCTGAATCATTCCTAGCTTTTGATTTCAAGTGAGAGACATGTGTCTCTTCCTTTCACTAGAACACTTAGAAGCGATTGTAGGGTTATTAACTGGCCTAATTTCAATGTTGTTGTGTCTCAGGGAATAGGGAGGCCCGAGGAGAGGGAGCGAGACGGAGGAATGGCTGGTCGGTGAAGCAGTCAGAACACACACCACATTTATCGATTAAGTTCACCATCTTATATGGGCATGGTTCATGGCACCCCAAAACAATTACAGTAGTAACATCCAAGATCACAGGTCAATCATAACAGATATAATAATAATGAAAAAGTTTAAAATATTGCAAGAATTACCAAAATGTGACACAGAGACACGAAGTGAGCATGTGCTGTTGGAAAAATGGCGCTGATAGACTTGCTCGACACAGGGTTGCCACAAACCTTCAATTTGTTTAAAAAAAAGGCAATATCTGCGAAGCACGATAAAACGAGGTATGCCTGTATTGAGTAATACGTTTGCATACAGAGAAGCATTAGCCTTGCTCCAGCCTGGCTTTTTATGAGCTGTCACCAGTTTGGAAACAGTGTTGCTGCTGCCCAGCCTTTTAATCCTAATACATCTAAAACTGTGGCCCTTTATTCAGCTGGAACCTGGAAGAATTTCTCTTTCAAGCTTTGTCCCTAGCTTGATGTGACACTTGACGAACCTTTTTCTTTTCGCTGCCTGCCTTTTTGCTTTGCCTACTTAAAATCTTTTAAAAGACTGTCTGTATGTGCCTAATTCCTTAGTACAGGGACTAAGCAATTGCAATGACACACCTGCGTAGTATGCATCTGTGCTCATGCCTGAGCTAGGTGGATATGTGATGGATTTAATCTAGCAGCAATCTGATAGCATTGACAGGGCACCATCCCCAAGCCACTGTGCTCTGCTTAGGCTCAGCACTTAACTAGAAGGAAACTGCCTGGCTTCTGGACCAGAGTGCGGGCGGCATTGCATAGCTTGGATAGCAGGTAAAACAGGAATCTCTAGGTACTTACTCCTTTGAAGGCATTTGAGACAGGATTTTAAAATGTCAGAGAGGTGAGTTTGTTAGATGTTTATTAAAACTTCCCTTTTTGCAGCCCTCCTTCCCTCCCCCCACCAAATCTACTCACTGGAATAGCTCTAAGCATAACAGAACAGTGCAACAAAGTTAGTGGAGGGTGGGAAAAAGTAGGGAGTAGGCAGGTAATACTGCAGTGTCAAGTAAAAAGCCCTGAAGTGTAGTGTGTGTAATGATTTTCCCTGCTGTTTATCTTACTTTAGGCTCACGTAGCACTTTTAGAAAGCCTCCTGAAGACAGCTGTACCCCCTGTGACAGTCCCTCTCTCAGTATAAAGCACTCCAGTATCTATGGCTGTGGCTGCCAGTTCTGCTCCTACTGAAATCAATGGGAGTTTTACCGTTGACGTCAATAGAAGCAGGCTAGAGGTGGGCATGTTGGATCACAGCCTGTGCGCACAGCAGTAACCATCAACATCAAATAGGAATAGCCCTGGTGGCTTCAGTAAGAGTGGTATTGAGCCAGCAGTGGGTTGGTAATGGCAACTCCATTGAATAGATCTAGAGTGCTTTTACGCAGGTGGGGCTCCATTGATTTCGGCGCAGTCCCCATTGGGCTACACCTCTGCATATAAGAGTGAGGTCAGGTATTTAGCATGTTAGGCACAGTCCTTTGCACAGTGAGGATACTGTGTAATCATATTCTGGTGTATGGATGTGTTTTGTATGATTTATTTTTATATCCTGTAATTATCTTGAACGCTGTGAAAGTTTCTTGAATAAAGAGTCAAATCTTCCCCGCAGTGTTGTGATATATAATGATGTATACAAGTCAGACTGCAATTCAAAGGGCCAGTCATGCAACTTGGATGAATAAACTTTGATTTCAGCTGTCTTAACATCAGGGATACCTTATGTAAGTCAGGTGATTTAAATTTAGTTTGATGCTTGAATTGAATGTTGCTATGCAGTGGGAAGCTTTTCAAAATTGTTTCTACATCTGCATTCTAGTTAAACACCTTGCCTGCATTTTCATGAGGCCAAAACTGAGACATGCAAAAGCTTTACTTCCCATTTGTTTTTAAATATCTGTGAACTCCACTACCAAAATCAGAGTTATTATTAGTGTAACATAATTTTAAATCCTGGACTGCCAGAGTCGTAAACCTTTGCAACAGTCATCATATAGAAATCTTTTGCTAGTATCCTGTTAATGCTTTGCAGCTTTCTTCTTAAAGTCCATGGCATTTTTAGAATAACTGTACCAATTTAAATCACTAAATTGCATTGTAAAGGAGATATTGTGAATATTTGAGTTTTTTCTCTTGGAAAACCCATCCTTTAACAAAAGTTTGTTTCTGTTAGTAGATATTTGGTGTATAAGCAGTATACCTCTGCACAGGTTAGCTGGAATATATTAACTATTCTTCATTTTTAAAATATGTTCTTTGTTATTTTTCTACTGGTAGGCCTATATGCGGGAACCATTACCAGAGCAAATGACTGTTCGGTTGTACAATGGAATGAAAAGTATTGACCTAACTGGGAAGTCATCTGGACCAAGTGAACAGATTGCTAAGGAGCAGTTTGTAATTTTTATGTCAAACCTCTTAAAAGGGAATGCAGATGAGAAGATTACCATAATAATGAGAATGATCTCCCAGACAGAAGGGCCTGTGAAGGGCAAACAAATCCAAGAGGTAAACAAGCAGTTAAATGTGGTCTAATGAAGGGGGGCTATAAGGGAGCAGAGACTGCGGGCTGTTAATTGTTAATTTGAAGGTGATCCTTAGACCGTGAGATTCAGAATAGGGATTTCTGACTTTTTTTCCTCCACGTCTCTGCCAGTGACTTGCTGATCTTGGACAGTGTAAGCAAATCAGGTTATATAAGATGACCATTTTCAAGCATTTTCCATGCCAACCTGCTTACTTGAAAATCGGGAGCTGGATTTTTAGGGTCCCCCCTGACTGCTTCATCTGAGAGTTCACAAGTGCACTCTGAAAGGTGCAGAAAATGGCCAGAGTTGAAAGCTAGCAAATGTTATGGTGTGGCTGGCACATGATTCCTGGAACTGAGGAAAAAACACTTTCCAGAGCAATTATGAGGCAGTGTGACTCCACATGGGAGCACAGCCTGAACTGAGGGGGAACAGTCTGACCCCTTATCTGTGTCTTAGCTCATCCAACTGTCAGAGCTGTTTAACACTTTAACAGCTGTCCAACTTGAATGCAGGCCTCTGCTCACCTCACCCGTCTTCCTGCTGTGGTGTCACTGGTGGTGACGTGGTCCTGCAGGGACAGGCTAGATGTGTGAATCAAACGTGTAGCTTGCAAGGTGGGGGAGTGGGGTCTCACAAAATATTAATTCAATACTGGCTCCTGTCACTGCAAAATTTGCCCCCAACCCACCACTGTGTTTTACAGAGATGCTTTGTCAAGTAACATTTGCAAAGTGTCTTGGAAAAGGGTGTTTTTCAAAATCTATGACACTGAGATAGCGCTTGTGTTCTTTCTGACTCTTCATGAGAAGAGGTTTCTGCCACTGGGAGTACAGTATCAGTACCACTTGACTCTATTCCCGGAAAGTGTGTGGTAGTCTTTTGAAGCTCTTAGCAATTTTATTGAAAAAATACCATAATGGTAATGTTTTAACCTTTTAAGTTCACAGAGGATCTGATCATGTCTCTAGTCCATGTACTGAATTACAGGAAGGAACTAAAAGGTTGGAATTTGGAGAATACTAGAGATTCTGCAAGTGGAGTGAAGGCTTTGGCTTCTCAGCTGCTATCAGAATTGAAGCTTGCAGGTGAGCAGTGCTGGTGTAATATATCCCAGAATGGCACAGAGCTTGCAGGATCACTTATCTCACAAGGATTATGCTCTTTGGGTCATATTTGCCTTGAATTTAAACAGTGAGATCAGGATTTAAAACCTGGTAGTTTGAGAGTGACTTAGGAATTTTGGTTATTTTACCTTCCCAAATTCCTTATCTAAATGCTTTTGGTTTGAAGTCCCAGTTTAAATGGGCTTGCAAAGCTCTTTGTCATGGAACATGTGTGTTTTACAAATGCCTAACTTGCAGGTGACTGGTATTTTGATGGATCTGCATATATTTATGATTATATGTGCATTTGCAGAGCCCAGGATTACCTTTGCCTTGTTGCGATAATAGATTTCGCTATCTTACAAAGAAAATCTCATATAATTAGGAGTTCATGTTTCTTAGGCATGTTAGCCCAACCAATGGATAGCACTTATGCCAGCTAATTAATGTTGCCATGTGTCTTGTTATTTAGATGGGAAGAAACCTGTGGGTCCTCAGCTGATGGAGACCACTTTTGACCAAAGTGTCATTGAGGACTGGGTGTACCGAGTTCCGCAGATCTCAACTTTCCTCAGTGTTGTTATCAGACAAGGCTTCCATGTCTTGCATTCTCTCCTCGATCAAGCCAAAGACATAATCAACTTGGTTCCAGGCTGCAAAGGCATCAAAGGAAGAGGACTCATCAGTCTCTTTGACATCCCATCCATCATATACATCAACTCCCATCTGCCTGCAGAGCTACAGCATAAGTGGCAGCTTTTATTTTCTTCTAGAGTTCATGGAGAAAGTTTTTCACAGTTATGTGGGCATATTGTGAACAAAGGTCCCTGCATAGTGATCTTAAAGGACTTAGATGGTTATATCTTCGGTGGATTTGCATCTCACTCCTGGGAGGTGAAGCCACAGTTTCAAGGCAAGGCTCACTTTTCCTTTTTTTTGCTAATATCTCATGGCTTTGATGAACACTGTTTCTTCTGTACAGCTACAACAATCCTGTCCCCTTAATGGATACTGTTATTTTGCTTATATAACATGAAACACATTTCCTATACTTTAGGAGTATTTTCTTATGGCAAAAATAACAGTCATTT
Source organism: Apteryx rowi (assembly GCF_003343035.1). Taxonomy (NCBI): domain Eukaryota; kingdom Metazoa; phylum Chordata; class Aves; order Apterygiformes; family Apterygidae; genus Apteryx; species Apteryx rowi. The sequence goes on along the minus strand of NW_020451249.1, from coordinate 83,136 downwards.
TGCAAGCATGTAAAATACATGCCAAGTTATTCTTTCCTTGTACCTAGTCAGGCATGTTACTTATGAATGTTTGTCTGTTATTTGATAAGAACTTTAAAATTACAGGACTTAATGATCATGGAACAAGTTCTCTTTTAAGTGAAATCCGTCAACCCCTAGAGTTGCACAGGTGAAAATGAAGGAAATACAGCATAGCAGATGAATTAATGTTTAAATAACATGTCCAGCAGATGGCAATCTTCTATCTCGGAACAACTGAGCCAAACACCAGGCTAAGCCTCCTGGACTCTCCTATTGCCTTTTGTGCATTTACTCTGCCTTTGTTTCCCGTTTAAAATTCTGTAGCAGAAGGTTCCTTTGGACAAACTGAACTTTTTGTTCCCTTGAAAACTTAGAGGATTTTTTTTTTTTTTTTAACTCTTTGGAAAGAACTCTTGTGACAGTTTTCAGGAAAAAAAAATCTATGGACTCTGAATATCAATCTATCCTGCTGAGAAACCTCACTTTTGATAAATAAAGCTCATCAGTTCCTACACTTGATCAATATTTGATGATTATTGCTTCACTCAGTTAGTATAATATTTCATTATGTTGACTGGACAACATTTTCTTTTTCTTTTTTACTGATAGGATAACATGCAGGGTACAGGACGATCGTGTCACAGGCCCCTCTGAATACAAAACTGGGCATAATGAAAATTGTTCTCTAAATCATTGAGCCCAAACTGATCTCTATATCTATAGAGTCAGAATGAAGGGAGTCTAGACTGGTATCGCTTTGCATGGGTCTAGCAGTAGGCCAGTTTTAGTGATACAATGCAAGCCTGTGATAGATGTACCCTTACATAGTAATGTAATGTACTAGTCATGCCTCTGACTCTGCCCTTGATCACAGCCATGTAATCCCATTGATTTCTGTGACCCTGCACAGAGTTAACTGAGAGTAAACAATAGGTCTAGATCTTGATTAGACCTCAGGATTGGCTTTCAGAGATTGCAGATGCTGCCTTTGATTTATTCAGCTGCATTTCTTCAACTTTTTTTTTTTCCTATCCTGTTTGTAGGCCAGTTACTGCTTGGCCAATTGGCTGACCTCAGATTCTTTTTCTGTTTGCAGGTGACAACAGATGCTTTCTGTTTTCTGTTTTTCCCTCTCTTGCTGTGTACACATGCACTGGATACAATGACCACTACATGTATTTGAACCATGGCCAACAAACAATGCCAAATGGACTTGTAAGTACTAAGAAACGACAATTTGGAAATTGGATTCATGGCTGATATTTGAACGTGTCCCATGTTTTTGCTTCTGCTGTTTTGAGCACATTTATTTCACTTGTTATTCTCAGAGAAAGTTTTCATCCTTTCTCTGTGCTATTTGTGACACTCTTTTACTAGGAGGTTTAGTTTGTGGGGGTTTTTTTTTGTTTTGGGGGGGGGCTTTTTGCCTTTAAGCGTCTTTAATGAGCATAAAATGTGAACTATGAATAGCTATGGAGAACTGCTTACAGTACTGGTAGAGTTTTTACTTTCCTTTACAGTTGATATTTATACTGAAGTACTAAATCAGTTAAGATAGAATATATTTGTAGCTGACCCAAGTAGTTGAGCTCTGTGCAGGTTAGGTTTATGGAGATTCTGGGAAGAAATTTTTCTCCAAGTTTGGTTATCATGCAAGCCCTTCAAGTAGTCCTCCATTCCTGTTGTCCAGAAGAACTGGCTGCACATATCCGCATCATTTAAACAGAGTGAGCTAGCTGATCTGTATAATTGAAGATTCATCCATGGGCTGTTCTTGCTGCCGCACTGAGTGCTTTTTAAAATATGGAAGACAGAGAAAGCCCAACATAGTGTACACGAGTTGTACGTAGGCTGCTGCTATTGTGTGATCTCAGTGGCAGAAGTTCCCCTTGCTGAAATCCACAGATGAGCTCTCCAGATGCAGAGGACTTTCTACACAACCACAGCACACCACCTATTTTTAACATTTTTCCAGGATTATGTGCTCATAACTCTGGGACTTGCAGCAATCTAGAATAAATTTGCTCTAAAAGTAGAGTACATCAAACTACTTTATCCTTTAACGTGGATATTTTTTCTAAACAAAAGAGAGGCAGCTAAAGCCAGTCCCTCCACCCCATTTAAAATGGGACTGTTAGTCAATAAACGAAAGCCAGCAAGCTAAATTTCTGGAACAAGATACAGCTGAAGTGCTTGCAAATACTGATATTCTGTAAAGCATAGAAGGAGGGCAGTAGCACACAGGTAAATCCTTGTTTGTCTTCAGGAATACTTGATTTGAGTACAGAAGCCCATGTTCACTCAGAATCCTTCTTCACCTGCTCGTAGGTGTGTGGAGTAAATACTGGAACTAGCAATTTGTACTCTAGGTTTCATAACTTGCCCACTGTGTTTTATAAGTGTAGCAAGTATTTCATGTGCTGTTCTGATTCACAGGGTATGGGCGGACAACACGATTACTTCGGACTCTGGATAGACAGCGACTATGGGAAAGGACACAGTAAAGCAAAACCTCGATGCACCACCTACAACAGTCCCCAGCTGTCAGCGAAAGAGAGTTTTACACTGGATGCTATGGAAGTTTGGGCAGTGGGAGACCTCCCAGAAAGTGCAGTGGTAGGTGACAGAAATTGAAACCTGTGAAATTGGGTCCTAATTGGAGTGGGAGATGTGAATAAAAAACTCCCAACTGCAATTTTCTCATTAAACACTGCCTTGTCTATTGTAATGAATATATCTCTACATATGTATATATCTATAAATATCTCTATATATTTCATTCATACATACATACAAACATATATATATATATTTTAATGGCCCTGTGGTGCCATATATTTTGTAGCAAGTAAATGGCAAAACAGTAGTGGCATTATTGAGGTTGCCAGTATGAAAGAACATCAGGAACCATGAGAGAACAGAGTCAGAAGAGCAATATTTTATTCTGAAATTCCAAAGGCCTTTCTGACATTGAGGAATGGTCTCTGAGAGGAACCTCCTTGGAGGAGTTCAGTAAAACCCATTATGTGCAAAACCGAAACCACATACTAGAAACTCACAAGTAAGCGTAATCTGTAGTTCAGGAAGAGAGCTGAGTGACCCAAAAGATTTTTTTTATCAGTAACGTTTATAATTTACTATCTTTTTACAGTAGATTATCTGTTTGTAATCCTTGCAGCTCCAATCCTAGCACTTTTTTTATATGACAGGGGACTAATAAAAACACAGGAGCTGCAGTTAAACAGCTAATACTCTGTATAGAACAGGAATGTACAAAATTTCTGGGAAGTCTTGTTTCTGTAAGGATACATAGGGAGAGCTTTGTTGCTTAAATTGTGTGTGAATAGATTTATACTACTCTTTCTGTGTCTGTTTTGTTTCTGGGAATGAGTAGGAGGCCTTTTTCCAGTCTCCTCTGTCCCTGTAATTTATTCTCTTATTAAACTGTCTGCTCTGCACAGGTGTTTTTTTTTTCCTTTTCATACTAAATTAATGTGTTCTGTCTATTCAGTGGACACAGCTGTAAATAGAAACAGAGCTAATTGTTTACAAAAAATACTGAACTATACTTGAATCTCTTCTTCAGAAAAAATTCACATCTGTACTTGAAATTGAGGTCAGATTAACCAGTGTGTTCTGGCTGTTTTTTAACCTGAATAAATATGAAATAGTCCACTGTCCCCTTAGGAAGATTTTATGACCATTTTATGTTACTGAAGCAATAACATCACTTGATGTATCCCCATGAATCTTAAATGCTGTAATTGGGAAGTACGTATGCTTCATAGTGATGAGCTTACAAATGACGTTACTTGTGGACTTTTTTGAGTATGACTGTTGCTTGTGACCTGCTATTGATTCATTTGTAATTACAGGTAAACTAAGTAGATCTTATTTTTTTTTCATTTTTAAGATAAAAGGTAAGAAGAGTATCCTGGATGTAGATCCTGAGGCTCAGGCATTATTAGAAATGACTGGAAAAAGTCGGCAGAGTGATGGTTTACGAGAACCTGTTGAAGATGATGATGATGGTAACTAAAGGAATCACAGTATCTTGAAAAACTCTTTTTACTCCTGAATGTTAATGTTCCTTGGACAGGATATTTTTCCTCATATTTTTTCCACATTTACTTAGGTATCTGGGACTAAGCTTAAGTCTAGGATTTACATAATATTTAGATCCAAGAAAATACCCTGCCTGAAGGGGTTTTGTTTGGGAGGATAGAAAAATTAACTAGGTAATTAATCATTAGACATCTGTAAGTTCCAGCTGAATATGAATTTGCTAGCATTCCTGATAGATCCTGTCTGCATACACAGTTAAAACCAAGGAACAAGTTATTGACAAAACTGCTTGTTGACCTAGAGTTTGATATGTATTTATATAAAGACCGGTCAAGACATCGATTAAGCTTCTCATACCTCAGCTGAAAGTATTTATTTGCATGCGATGGAATTTGTCAGTGAAGCTTGCAAATTGTTAGTACGTCTTTTGTACATGTAGAACAGTCCAAGTGATTCCATATAAAGGATGCTACTGATTTGCATTGCTCTAGTTAAAGCTGTAAATTTCAGACTTTCGAAGTCTGATTTCAATAAGGTGATACCATATGGGCTGTGAGAAGTACAGAATGCTACATATACAGCATCCACTTTTATAATAACACACTACACTTGCATGAATTTCACTTAATATTTTTCTGCAGAAATCAGCCTATTGCCTTTTAAACTTAGTAGAACAGAGCTGTCGGAGTCATTCAGTCATATTTGTCTCAAGAACAGGCCAACCCTGTGATCCTTGAGCAAACATACTCCAGCAGAAATTCCTAGGCAAGATAACTTTCTTTAGTAGCCTCACTTGAGATTGGAGTAAAAGATTAGGCTGTAAAAAGGAATAGGTAGGAAACACCTGTAGTTAGTTGGGAATAATATCTGCAGATAGCTTGAAAAAAATCTGAGGTTGTGTCTTTAACTTGTTTAAAGAACATTGCTGCACACTTTATTGCCACAGAATTAATGATCACTGTGTTATTGATCACTGTATTATGAAAAAAATGGCTGAAGTCTGAAAATTAACTAGTGGATTGGGGTTTTTGTCCCTGTTCTGTTGTTGTCTGTTCACCAATCAAGGTCAAGTTGTGTAAAGTCTCTTACACTCAGGACTTTTTCTACTTGAACCCATTCACATCTATCACTAATTATTGGTCTCACATTTCTAATTCTCTGTGTGATTAACTTGTCAAAAAACCCCTAATTTCTGCCAGGGATTGTCATTTCTAACTTAGCAAATTGTGTTTGGACTTGGAGGAAAAGAAAAAAATGCAGTGTTTATTCATGTTGTTAGTATGTATGACCATCAGTCTTTCTCCTAAGGAAAAGGACTTTTTTGTACTAGAGTCAGTTTGTCATAGAAAAGGTCTGAATTTCCATGAAGCTTAGTGCAAAAAATGTACTGAAACAGTGTATACAATTATTTATTGTGATTCCTGATCCTGGGGCTTTCATTCCGAATGCTATCCTACAGCACTTTCTTGTATGCACTCTTTTTTTCCCTCTGGTGCTTTTTCATAGGGCGTTGGATTTGAACATTTTAAATAATCTGCATTTGTGCCTTAATTTAGACCCCACTTACTTTTTTTACAAAATGAATTTACCTTTGAAAGGAGATCATGAAGAAAACACTACAGCCACAGATCCTAGAAATCAAAGGTGCATTTTATATATTATCTGGGCTAATGGTTGGGGCATATAAGTTACATATTCCAGTATAGAGCATGCTGGGAAAGGCCTGAGCTAATCTCCTTGTATGTTGTGTCTATTTGAATAAAACAGTCTCCAAAGTCTGTAACGTAGGAAAATGTAAGCATTAAAACTATCCTCAATTAAAACTGATCTTCTTATGTAATTGTTTTCTCCTGTGTATATTTTTAAAAGAATTTTAAATGATATACAATAGAAACTGCTATAGAAGACAATTAAGTGCATGATGCTTTCCATAAGTGGGGTGGTGTTGGCTTTTTCTTTTTTAAACGTTGTTTCCTCTAGCTTCCACCATAAATTTCAAAAATATTCTTCGCTTACACACCTAATAACCTTCTTAAATACTGCTGAAGTGGGGTGGCATATAGAAATGGGACATTGCTGAATTTCTGCAGTTGCACATTAAGCAAACTAACTAGACTTCTTTCTCCCATAATGAAGAGACTTTTCTTTGAGGACTTGAAACCCTTTACAAGGATTTCTTTAATAATGAGCAGAAACATTTGCAGACTGTTTCTGGAAAGGATGAATTGCAAAAAGCTCTTCACCAAAAAATATTTCAGTGGCTGATTTTCTCTCTGTCTCAAAATAAGTGTCAGTCTAGTGGGTTCTTTTCAGGATATCAGTCCAAAATGTAATCCTGTTTAAATATCATCTTGAAAATCAGTGTAGTATTTTGACCTCTGTAACTGTGATAAGTTTGTGTCTGAGACTCCTATCTTCAAATTAAGGTGACGGTGTTAAGTTGGGGCAAGAAGAAGAAAAATAACAATATGGTGCTTTTAGTAAATGTATCCAGGAAGCAGTATTTACTAGGAAACTACTGATCTAGCCAGCAAGCAGGATTATTCAGATTTGCTCTTTAGATGTAGAAGATTGGCTTGATGGACCTAATGATTAAGCAGTCTTTCAAGCCAATCTGTGCTGCATGTTCATGCACACAAAGATGTCCAGAAAGTGTTTGTCAGTAATGGATTTAGCTATGGTCCAACATCTCTCTTAATCATTTCCATGCAGCTGCTATTCCAGCTGTAAAGCTCAAGATCCCTCTGCTGTATGTACATGAGTCATCTTCATTCTAATGCACTTGTGAAAGAGTCTCCTCTCCATTAAATCCCTCCACTGCTGTGCCCGTTTCTCCCTCTTGCATCCCATCACATCAACCATCCGCTCTGCTCCTGTTACTCACCTGGGTGCAGCAGCTCATGACACAGGGCTCAGGTATAGCTGACAGCTGAGGGCTAGCGTTTTTGCTCTCTACTCTTCGTTTCCTTAAGAGTCTTCTTAAGAGTCTTGGCGAATCGAGGCCAATTAGCCAGGAATCTAGAAACACTATAAATTGCCCATAGGAAAAGAACTGCTAGTAAAGGCAGGTCTTTTACATTCTTCTTACTTAAAAGGAAAGAAAGGATCTAAATCAAGAGTCTCACTCAGATAATTCTCTGTAACATTTTAAAACATAGATTTTATTAATAAAAATCATTGCAGTAAAATAAATAAAATTTCAGTTTATGCATAATAGATTTTTCTGTACAGGTACGAAACTGCATTGTTTTATCTGGTGCTATCATGCCATTCTTGACATATAGATCAGTGTGTTATAAAAATATACATGATCTTGGTTTAAACAGGAGCAGCTCTGGAGGTCCCTGCAGACAGCTCAGATAGCTTAGGTAGAGCATGTAACAGAAACAGACTCTGGAGTAGGAAAGACTGTCGGCACAGATTCACCTGAACATCTTCAGAAAGGACGTGCATCGTCAGGAAATGGTGCGTTTGAATTAGCCAGCATCACAGCTCCATTCCAAGTATATCCCTAGAGGAAGCCTGCATCTGTTGCGCTCAGTTGTGATGTCCCTTTGTGTGCTCCGGTCGACAGCAGCGCTTTTCACAGAGTTTGACGAGCTCAGACACAATGAAAACCGATGAAGCCAGTCCAGTGAGAAACAGCAGGTCTGGCAAGATGAAATAGAGCAGAGTGGAACACAGGGGGCAGCTGCATTTTGTGCTAGGCAGGAATTCCCAGGTAAGGACCTTCCTACAGCAGGTGTTTGTACTGATGTAATGACATAGCTGCATGACCAGGCTAGACTTTTGCTAGCTGGTGAATTTGAGAAGTGACTGCAATCGACAAGGAATGCACATACAGCCGGTTGGTATGGTCCACCTGATGGGTGGTGACTTCTGCATTACTCATTTGGGATCACTGAACCCTGCTTCTAACAATGCGCCTAATGTAGGTACGATACCAATACAGTATGGTAGATTTTGCCTAGACTGACTGAGATGGTAAAATATGCATTGTATTTCAATGAGGAAAACATTTACCCTGCTATTTCAAAATGGAGTGACTGTGTAATGATCTTAGATAGCTTTCTTTACGCAAGACAAAGATCACAATACAGAGCTTATGGTAAATCTTGGCATGTCTGCATTTACATTCATTTATGTGCAGTAATTCAAATTTTAAGACCTAGACTGGGATAATATCATTAAATATTAACATTTGTGTATAACTATGTATATGTATATAGGTATATGAGCTGTTGATTGATTTCTCCCACCAGCGTTCTCTTGGGAGCTATCATGTAACAACTGGGCAAATCTCATCTGCTTTTTAAAGTAGCTTTAAAGAAAAAAGCATTACTTATTTTGCAACTTACCTAACACTCCTAAATTCTCCGTCTGGAAGATCTTTTGTAATGGAGGAACGTATATAACAGCCAGCTGTCCCAAAAATGACCCAAGCACAGAATACAAGAACATGCGGTTTCGAAAAAAGCCTATCTCAGATATCAGCTTTGTCTAGGGAGGGGAGAAAAAAAAGGAAATGTAATATTTCCCAGTCTCCTCATAGTACTTGTATGTCAGGCTGTTTCTGTGAAGATAAAATCTATTGCTTTTTTTGAAAATTGGAGTTACATGAATGCTAGCTCAGGCAGAGCTAGATACAGTTGAAAGTGTAGTTACAGTTGAACTATGATGGTTAGTTTTATTTCAAAAGGATGATACAAATTGTGCTGCTTTAAAAGACATTAAAAATCCTCTTCCTAGGCAAAATATTTACATGACTAATATTCATGTTAGTGTATTGAGACAAAAAATTATTGCTGACAGAGCAGTCATTCATCTTACCTGAGAGCGGCATGTCAGGGCATTGAAGAGGTCAAAAAACACAAAACATGTAAAAGTCATTGTTGTGGTTCGGGGAGTTATGCCACTTTTTGGATTCTGAAAGCATATGTGAAAATTCAGGCGCTATTTAAGGAGTGGTTTACAAAAAATATGTCAATACAATACATGAATTAAATATTCCCTTTAAGGATCACAGTCAACTTGAAGTCTAGTAAAGCAAAGGAATAAGTCTAGTTCTAGCTATTACGGGTAGCATTCATTTCTCGCTGCTAATTGAGTTGATGATCTTATCAATAGTGTTTTAAATTCTTAATGTGGAAGTTGACCAGAGAGTCTTAAAACATACTGATGTCTTATATAAAGGAGTGTGTGCAAAAGACAATGTTGTTACAGAGGAATACTTCATATACATCATAAATAGTCACATATTAGCTGGTTTAATAAGAGAATTTTTCACCAGAAACCTGGCCTTTCCTATAGCTATCAATTACATAGCTGCAATAGCAGTAATACTGTCTCAGGATTCATGTTCAAATTTCAGTGTTCCCAGTGTGATCACTGATGAACACTATAATTAATCTGCAAGGTGTTACTTGCTTATCTTCAGAAGTATAATGTTGATGTGTGGTTTATCAAAGAAAAATAATTTAAGTAATTTAATCAGAATATTATTTAACTGTTACAGTACTAACAGTCTTCACTAACAGTAAATCATTGTGCTTATGTACTTGGTACTTTCCACTTATATGGAAATCTAGAGGTGAAAAGTACCTTAAAGCCTTGTAATGATATCAAGTAATAGTTTTCCCATCCTAGATGGGAAGCTCCAAGACAGAGAAGGGATGAGGCAACACAGGAAGGCAGAAGCAGAGCTAGTAGCTGACCTTGGTTTCCTAACACTGTCCTTCCTAATCCTTCCTCACTGAACATACTTCAGAAAGTACCACATGTACTTCAGAGATTGCCCTTCACTTTGTTCTCCACCTTGATGAAAATAAGATACGATTTCCGATTTTCCTCACCTCTTTCCAGAAGACAAAGAGGGTTCCACTGATGATAATTATAGCTGACATGAAGATTTTCAGGATCAATGATTTGCTGAGTATTGTGTCCGTAATACATCGAGGGGGCTGTTTGATAGTATCCTTGTCAACAGGTTCAACTCCCAAACTGCCTCAAATAGAAGCAGAGGACCATGCTTAATTAATGCGGATCGTCCCCGAACAATACTGCTGATGAGGGAGAATGGATCTGGAGGATGAAATCCTTTGAAACAAAGCATGAGGGGTGCCAGTATTGCGTGGCAGGGCTACATAAGGCCCAAATTTGCCTGGGAGACCCATGATAAAGATCTTTTGGATAACGAACTGCTAAAATGGCATATTAGCCTACCACAGTGCATTATATTAGTATTGCAGCCCAGAGGGAGAGCTAGTTGTAAGATTATGGCCAACACCCCTTCCAAAATGAAATAGTTCTAATTAGCAGCTGAACGAGGTCCTAATGTCTTGTGATTTTGGGGCACGCATACCCATTCGTACCCGGTGCCTTATTGCCAGTCAGACCTGCAGGGCTACTAGCAGGTACTGCAACCAGGATAATGGACCATTCCCAGTCAAAAAGTGGAATACTTAAGCGACACCACCCCAAAACAGGAACATCTAAAAATCTCAGGACTTGGAGTAAATGATTTTGGAGGGAAAGGGAAGAGAAGAGCAACTTGTCTTATCTAACTACCAAATGATTGGTTCTTTGATAAGAAATCATAACAGCTTGTGTTTCAAAGCCAAATTCAGACATCTTAAAATCAATGGTTGCATCAAGAATATTTTGCTCATTTGAGTCTTCCATACCTCTGGGCTGGAGGCCCATCCATGATGATGTTAATCCATAAAATCTGCATAGCATTGAGTGGATTTGGTAGATTGAGCACTGTAGACAGAGTAATTAGGCTCAAAGCTGAAATACTCCTGCAAATCACAGAAGAGTGTTATTCTGGGTGGCCTCACCCAAAAGGTGCTTCCACTGAAATCTAAGCAAACAAGAACTTACGTGCTAAGCTGGAACCGCACAAAATTTTTTATGTTGTAAAATATTCCCTTTCCCTCTTCTATTGCATTCCTGGAAGGGAGAGGAGAATTTATTAAATAACTAGCATTCACACTATTTTAAATTGCGCTCCCTGTGAAACTTGAAAGACAAGTGCTGTTTTCCAGCACTTATTTTAGGTGCAATTCAGACCGTAGCTTAGGAGAGGGACACCAATGCAGCTTCTTAGTTAAATGACTGGTAGTTAAGCGTGGTAGACCTGGAAACACTGGTTCTTAAAGCCAGGTCTTGGTTCATAAAGCAGGCATGCGACCTATTTATATCTTTACTCTGCCCACTGTTGTCTGTTGTTATGAACCAACAGAGCATTGCAAATTACACATCTTTCCTCTGAGTTTCCTGGATGAGGCAGACAGAGCAACTTATGAACTACCAAGACTTCTAGGTGCTTTCAAATCCCCACAGTCAGCTATAAAAATGAGAAAACAGGGCTTTTGGATGAAAAGTAGCTTTGTCATCACCACTTGAAACAGAAAAGTCATTGCAGTGTATGTAACTGAAAATGAGACAGTGCTGCACTGGGGTGCCTCCAGCTACTACCTGCTGACTTACATTACCCCACAGCATTTGCAATATTTTCAGGGCTAGTCACATAACAAACTCATTGCAATGGAAAGCAAGAAAGTAGCTGAAATAAGAGGGTTCCTGATAGTAAGAAAGTAGCTGAACGTACATTACTGTTGAGAAGTCATCATCCACGAGGATCATGTTGGCAGCCTCTTTGCTGACATCTGTACCTGCTTGTCCCATTGCAATCCCAATGTCAGCAGACTTAAGGGCCACAGCATCATTAACACCATCTCCTGTCATTGACACAACAGCACCAGCCCTTTGCAAAGCCTGTGGGGGTGGAGAGATGAGAGACTGAAGCCAGGAGAAGACAAATAAGTCCTGTTGGCAATCCCAGGATTTGCACTTAATATGCAAAGAGCAGAAGGAATGCTACTCTGAGGGTCAAATGGACTTTAGCAGCCCACATCTATATGAAGTGTATGGAGCACAGGTAAAAAAAAAAATCAGACTGAAAATGAAGAGACTGGATTTTCAGGAGTATTCAATATCTTAACTCCAGCAGGAATTAAAGGGGACAGAAAAGTCATGAGAAATCAGTTTCCTGATATTATGCTTCAATAATATCTTACTAGTATCTGCTAGATGACCCAGACCAGGTCTGCAAGAGAAACGCTAATGACTTTGGTGTAAATAGTGCCAATGCTCTAGCCTGGGTTTTATTGCCCTGTAGTTTGAGCCAACCTTTTCTTGGAAAACCAGGTGGTCTGGGGAACTCCTGAGGCCCCCTCACACCTTGGTATTGTGAGGCATATAATGGAGTTGAGAGGCTCTTCGTACCTTTATGATTTTTAGTTTGTGCTTTGGACTTGTTCTGAAGAAGATGGAAACCTGCATAACAAAGAAAAAATACAATCGTGTATTAGACGGATGCTGCTGTAGATGAAACTGGACCATGTTATTGTAATCAAAAACTGTTACATTCTTGACAGTGGATGTTAGCTCTGACTCTGCCAGTTGTTCGAGCTCTTCCCCAGACATGGCTTTCAGCTTCCCATTGCAGAGACCAATATTCTGTCCTGCAAAGAAAAGCCCGGAATGACATTTGTCCTTCAGCTCTGGAAGAGGACACTTACCTCTTGCCTTGAAGAACAGAGGCAATGATTTAAGAATTTACTTGGAAATACTTATCAATCGGGAGCACCTGGAGGGGCACAGGGCCCTCTGGCTCTGAGCTGGGCCAGTCCCGCTATCCTTACTCTATTGGAGTTACGTAAGCAGTATGATACCCAGAACTTGATCTAATACTAAGGTACGTTTAACAACAAGAATTCAATTTTATTCCAGAATAACCTGCAGAAAAATTTAGAAACTTCACATTTCCAATTGCAGTAACCTCCCCCCCCCCCATGACATCTGGAGAAAAATAGGGCAGTAGTTAACCCCCTCCTGTCCTAAGTCATCCTTCGTGACTTAACTTTTAAATTAGAAAGAACAGGAAAAGCATTTCTGAGTCAACACAAAACACAAACTGCTCCCTGGGGCAGTCTGTGCTCTGCCACTAATTGCAGGAGAGCAGGGCCAATGGCCCCAGCTGAGAACTCAGTCCTCTCCTGGCTGCTGCTTGGATGGTTTTCTTCTAACCGCAAAATGCAAAGAATGGAAAGTGCGGAGATGCTTGCACTCACAACATTAGCAGGGGCCATAATCCCAGCAGTGCTATTTGTCTCATCATGGTGTATTACACTTGAGATTTTGCCATTTATGGTGCTAAAATAGGGGAATTTAGATTCCTGGAATTTGACCCCTAGTTCTTAGTTGCTTTATTACTGCATTTAATATAAATTGCTTCAATGAAAAAGTAAGAAAGATGTCAGTTAGTGAGACTGAGATTTAAAGCCTATACTGCACATATGAAAAGAATGATAAAGATGATCATTGTTAAGTAAATAACATTTGACTGACCAGACAGAAAGTATAGATTTGTAGGAGTGAAGCTAATTTTGATACCTATAGCCACGGCAGTTTCCAGAGCATCTCCGGTTATCATCTTCACTGATACGCCAGACTCGAAAAGGACTTGAACAGCCTCTCTCACTCCAGCCCTTGGGGGATCAATTATTCCAACCAGACCTAAAAATGTTAGTCTGCCCAGTTCTGGACCTGAAGCCAAAGCAAGTACTAGAAAAAGAGAAAGAAATGAAGACAAGAAGGCTGAATTATTTATTATTCATTAAAAAAACATTAAAATGAACATTTAGAGAAGATCCTAAGTTTCCAGTTTTTCAGCTGAAAAAGTGATTAAACCAGATATTCAGGTCTTGTATAGATACAAAAATTTGCTCCACTTCAACTAGCACCAGTTTATCCAGATCAGTGCATTTCTGCTTCACATTTATTTCTCTTAGGATTTATGTCTGTCTAGTTTAAATTTATCTACCAAGTCTTGCCTAAATATAGATGGATTAAATAGGGGCAGTGCAACGTTAGGGCAGACACTATTGAACAACTATGTTAAACAGCAATGCCTCTGCAGAGACTTACTTTTTTTAATCTAAAAAATATGCAGTGTAATTCCAGTTAAACGAGTGCAACTACCATCATGTAAACAACAACGCTCTGAACATTTTGTTTCTCTTCTTGGTGCCTAACCATATCATTCAGTAGTCCCTAAATAACCCAAGGATATTTTGCCAGGGGTTCGTGTCAGCGTTTCTTTGATGATTGAACCACAAGCTCACACCAGCTACCTGAGCTAATCGCTTTTCTTCAGAGCGGTAATTTGCCATTCACTACAGCAGATGATTCTGATACTGTCAAGCAAACTTCATACGTGAGCTACTAACCGCAAGACACAGGCCTGGAGAACATACATATAAACTATACCTTCTTCCAGATTCTACTGCCAAGACTTGTTCTCACCTATTTATATCCTGGGAACAGGCACAAGAGAAAGTGTCTCTATTATTGTGTGAAAAGTCTAAGATGTTTTTGAAATGATGTTTCTAGTGATGAGGGCAATGGCACGTGTATAAGAACTTCAGTGGGTTGTGCACTGACATGAGTTCAGGATCAAAAAAAGATCATCAGATTTGGTCCTAATAAAGAATTGAACCAAACTTCAAATAAAAATCTCAGTGCCCAAATCCATGTTTTGAGCCCCTCCCCAAGTTGCTTTTTGTTGCTCTTGAAACAGCTTCTCTAAAAGCAAATCTTGGCAGACCGCTGATTAAAACAGGTTGAGCGCAAAGTTTTTCAGGGCAACATTCAGACCGTATCCCAGACAATCAGAACAGTTCGTGGAAGAAAAACATTCACCATTTCCAGTGTTTATTTTCAGCTCTTTTCAATCTCACTAATTTAAACCTAGCAATAACAGATTAATGGAAAGCAAGCATCCAGCAAACCGAAGACAGCGCCCTTGGCCAATGCTGACAAGTGATCGTGCATGCCGGGCTACGGACTGAGCCTCTGTCGATCCTAACCAAAACTCTCCTCTCCGCTTATCTTCACCCCTTTCTACCTGGTGGAAGCTCAAGCAGGTAATTTGCCTAACACCGCACAGTGAGTACATAACATAAGGCAGGAGAGCAGATCTCAGTCTGTCTTCATTTTCCGGGATATGCTGCTTTGCTTTGGAGCCCTTTCCGTCAGTGAGAACACCCTGACCAGATTTTTTCTGCTCGCCAGTCTATCCACAGTTTGCATCCAAAAACAGTTAGAGAAGAAAATCAACATGGTGAAGGTAAGGGGAGGAGGGAGGCAGCTCCGCTAGACGTGCTTGCAAAAGCAGCAGCATGCACACAGCTGTACACATGCACGCACGACAAAGTACAGAAGCAGAGACTTAATAGAGCTGGAAAATGTTAGGGCATGACAACCTGTAAGCTTAAGGGACATAGACCGTAAAGACTGACCCCGTAGACCTGAGGATCCCATTCTTTTCTCTTCCTGCTGGTAGAAGGCTTTCTGCTGGGGCGTAAGTGATAATGAAATGCCACCACTGTTATACATAGTACAATATCGAATAACTTCTTCAAATGCTCCCTTCATAAAGTAAATATCTTCCTCATCCTTTAAAGTAAGGAGACAATAGACTTTATCAAAAAAAGAAAAGAGAACATTTTTAAAATACTGATAGCATATAAGGCTTTACATCTCAGATAAAACAGCTCTTTTGTTCGCTCTTTTACCTGTTTTGTGAAATACCCATATGCATGTATAATTTATAGGATGTGATATTTTTGCTATAGCCATTTTTCATGCTGGGCCATCAGAGGCACAGACAGAATGGTAATGAAAAAGGTGGTGTGTTTTTAAAACGGAGTACAGTATCAGCTAAGATTAGCTCCTTAATCTGGTAAGGGAAAAATGACTAACATTTTCTTCCAAACATTGTGCTTTTCTTCCCCTGTGAGTTTTCACAGAAAAGCTTTTGTTTTCCTGTTCAAACCAGTAAACGATAAGTATCATCTTCCCCCATTCAAATGCAGAACTGCTAGCTAGAATTACACCCAAGTTGGGAATTTTGAAGTTTGCTCAGTTTTTCTCCTGACATAGTTAATTTTTGAAAACCTTATTTGCTAAAGAGATACCATTTCATACCCATTGTTGAGTTGCACAATTAGAAACATGAAACCAGCTAACAGAACTGTTTGCTTTACCTGATTTTTCAGCATGCATTTTACAGCCATCCACTTTTGTTCAGAGCTAAACGGAATTTCCTTCTTTCTTATATAAATATCTTTTATGTCAGTTAATTCCATCTAAAATAAAGTAAAACAAAAAGAGCGCTGTAAGGCTGAACCATACTTGCATATATTTTCTATGTCACAGTATATTACAAGCACCAACCATTGACCATGTACTTTCAGGCAGTCGTATTTCACAGAGCTGCAGGAAGCATGGGGAAGATTAAAACTTACACTTTCAAAACTGTCTTCTCGTTTCGGTGCCTGATAAGGGGTAAGTTAAACTTCAGTTTGAAGCTTGCTACCTATTGCCTTCAATAAAAAACAAGAACCCCCTCATATTCTGCTGTTGCTTGGCTAATGCAGGAGGACAATTTTAATTTAGCATTTAGAGAAATACAGTGTTATTGTTTTACAAAAAATTATGGTTTCACTGTTACAGCTGCACACTTTAAAATGAGGAACCGACAGATGTTTGCAGGTAATATTTCTGTGTAATCATTTAATCAGCTAACTTTTGTGCTTTACAGCCCTCCCGAGGTCTGTGAACCGCAGGCTGAGTAACGCTGATTAGATGATATCTTGAGGTGTTTTACAGCCCTCTTTCTTTATCAATGAGCATGAATACAGTATTCAGCAGAAGTGTTTGTTTTACATACTCATGACTAGAAAAAAGTAGAAAGCTAGCAGATGACCCAACTCCAGGATGACCGTATGCCATGATTTCTAGTATGGCCTGTTCTTGCTCTTTTCCCCGCTCTCCTCTACTCCTCCTGAACTCTTAACTGGAATTGCAGAAAATATAAAAAAAAAAAAAGCAGTCTGATTTGAGCCCAGAAGAAATCCATTATGCAGAGTAATTGCACAGATTAATCAAGCAAAACAATTATTACTATTAATACAGAAGCTCAGGGAAGGTGTTTGTCTGTGACAGCAGGTTTATGTGGGAGAGATGTACATATATGACCTTGGGGAGAAGAGACAAAGAAAAACTAAAACCAGTGTGAAGACTTTAAAGGAGACTGCTCACTGCTGTCAATCAGTTCTAACAATTGCAGCTCTTTTTTTTTTTGGGGGGGGGGGAAGGGGTGAAATTTCTGGAAAATTTATATCTTAGCAATCTTACCTTCATTGCAAGGGCAATGAGAGCTCCTTCTGTGGGCTGTCCAATTACGTTATTTTTCCCAATAATGGCATTATTAACTATGCAGCCAGCCTAGAGAAAGTGACATATTTATGTAGGGTTTTTTTTTTAAACTAAATTCATAGTTTTTTCATCTCTTTTAATGAAGTAAATGTAGATTGAAAGCAGCCACATTCCAAAAGAAGAAATGTCACCAGATTTCAGATAGTCCAAATTCCAAATAGCCTTTGTCAAAAGGAGGAGAGTCAAGCAGTGAGTTTGGCAGAACATTTTGGAGCCTCAGAACATCTTCATGCCCAATAACAGCGTTCTCTTGAGATCAGTTCTTGGGCTTTCTAAACTCACTGAATCCATAGGACACACCAAAATTTCAGTAAAATGTTATGTTTTGGAGAAATTAACATGAAGCAAAACCCAAAACATATCTAATCGGCTTGACAAATCATGATAAGGAAAACCAGTCTCTCTTACTATTGCTTCTGACACGCAATATGGATACCATAAGGCCTAACCTTACTCTGAGATTCCAGTTCAGATCATTTGACTGCCCAAACAGTCTGCTTTAGCTTATACTTGAATGTGCAAATTTTATTTAATGTAACATAAAAACTAGAGACTATTGCTGTAAATTTTATATATTGGCTACTTAGCTGGATGAAGTTTAGAACCTGGCTACATTAAAAACCTGAACATGATCATAGTAATTGTTCTGTCCTCTATCAGAACTGCATTTTTACCCGAGACTTCAATGACACTTCAAGCTGACGGCTCTGGCCTCTCCCTAAATGTCTTATGCTTGCTATCTTTAACCAATAAGCTTCAGATATCTTATAATAATTACGCAAAACCTTTCTAGAAGAATGCTCTAGCAAGGCAGTTCATTTTAGAGTTATTAAAGTAACGTTTTTCACACTCATTACCCAAAGTGATCTGTGCAAGTTAAAATTACATGCAACTAGAACAGGCTGGTTCTTAATTTATACTTACCTCCACTAATTTTCCAACTGAGACGTTGGAAAATTCCTTGAGAATCTCCCTCGATGGCAAAAGATAAACATTTCCTTCTCCGTTGTAGCCCACCCCACTAACCTGAGGAAAGGAGAGAGAGAGAAAGAGCAAACTTCTCAGTATCAAGCAGGACTATACTACTATACTTTATACAGGGAATATTCTTGGTAGCTCAAAGCAATGCTTATAGTAAAGGTTGAACTAAAAGATAGCTGGGCCCTGGTGGGTCTGAATAGCAAAGTCCATGTAATTGCATCGTCCATACCTCTGCCTGGAATCCATCTGAAGTTACGAGCTGTGTCACTGTCATCTCGTTGGCTGTCAGAGTACCTGTCTTATCGGAGCAGATGACATTGCAGCAACCTGATGCAAGAAAGTTTTTAATCAGAACTAATCAGAACTAATCAATAATCAGAACTAATAAATATTGCCACTGAATGAGATTCAAGGCCCCAGAAGAGGGAGAACATGTTGCCCTGATGTTACTTAAACTGCACACGGGCATAAAAGCAAAAAACTACCAAGAAGTGGATGAGTTTCCTAAGAGGACATTGTTAAGGAAAAGATGAGGGGAAAAGAAATTCATTGCACATCAGGGTACCATGCACATAATTTGGATGTGAGATTTGGTAGAAGACAGCTGAAGAAGGCTACGTTGTACTGAGCATCATATCTTGGGCAGTCAGAGAAGGCACTGATTTCCAGAGAAGTGACCAGTGTTTCTGAGCTGCAATATTACACATCAGCAGAACAGCTATTATATACTGAAAAGAGATATTAAATTCCCACTCTGCCACATACTTCCTCAAATAGTCATTTAACCCTTGCTTCCCTGTCTCTAAATCAGAAATAATAGCACTTTCATATCTCACCAAGGGGTTGTGAGGGTAATGTGTTAAAGACTGCAACAAAAAGTACTTACAAATCAAGTGCTAAGAGCAGCAGTTGCCCCATTCAATCTCTGCTTTTTGGCAATACTATTTCAGCAAAGCACATAACAATTTGGAAGCCAGTTCACATTTGTTCCAGAGCCCATTTACACCATAATACAGCAAAGGAGTGAATTAGCACAGGGGCCTCATTAAGTCTAGTTTACACTCCCCAAAAGGGGGGAAAAGGACTTTAACATAAAAGAGAATCAGAATCCAGCTCCCTTCTAAGTCTGGATTTCTCTCGTGGTTCTGGAAGTGACCAAAGGGCTGAAGCACAGACCCTGTTAGCATGACCACCACTAGGTAAGAGCCCTGGGAGAATGAAGCAGATTGGGCTGTGATTAAATTAATTGCAGTTTTGAAGGATTAGCACAGAGCAAAGCCATCACCTCTAATATTTCATTTTTAATTATTTACAATTAAGGAATCAGATAAAGAAGCAGGATTATTTTTCTTCCTTTCAAAAGTTTAACAGACTTGGTGCAATTACTGTGCAGGAGAATACAGCTTTTTGCCACACTTAGACTGTCTTGCAGAGAAGCTGGGCATCTTGCCGTGATGTCTGTTTGGGTGCAGGCCTATTCAAATGAAATTTTAATGAGATAAGGCAGTTCCAGATGTCCTGGGTCAGGGGAGATGCAATAAAATAAGGGTGGTAGGAATTCTTTGCTGCAGAACAAACAAGGGCAGTTCAAACAGGGGCAGCACTTCCAGGAAAGACAAGTCTTAGCTGAAGGATCAGGCTCTGCAGCACATATTTGAAATTGCATGGGCCAGACCTGGAATTTAATTGCGCTTTCTGATTAGAATGCAAATTAGTATTAAATACACAGCGTGTCTTCTCCTTTCTGTAATTCCCATACTGACCAAGAAGGTCAGAGTAGCAGAGACTTGAATATGGTGATCTGGGGACAAGGGCCAAATTGGAAGTAAGGGGAGGCAGAAGAATAATTTCATTATAATCCAGCCCGCCCTGTGGCAGTGAGGATGGTCTGGATGTCTTCTCAAGGTCCTCTCTAGCCCTATTTTCCATGACTCTTTGGATGCCAGGGAAATGGCCACACAGACTGCAGAACAGCAGATGGTTTTGTCTATGCCATTAGGCTTGACTGGAGGAGTTGTAAGGTTTTCTATCCAGACACAAAAAAGGTGGGCAGGATGGACCTGCAGGATTGTCCCACAGGGTGGGGAGGAAAGAGGAACCAAGGAAACCAACTCAAGCAGGCACGTCTACAGAGAGGCTCCGGTCCCCATGGGCCTGTGCCTGGAATTGGGTTGCAGCAGAAAGAAGATGCCCCAAGTGTTTTATCTCTGCACCATTTCTAATGGAGGTTAGCTCCTGCCCATGTTCATAGCACTAAAATAAAGGAAAAGGGAGAGAAATGTAGGGCAGAAAATGTATTTAAGACTGAATGGGTTTCTCTGGCCCCATAAGCATATCCCCCCCCTTTTTTTTTTTAAATCTAATCAAGGCCCACCTGGACAGCCTATCGCTATTCAGTTCAGGCTTTGAAGAAGCCAGGCAGGTGACCAAACTGTGTGGCCTGTTTGCAGGCTTACCTAAGGTTTCTACTATGGGCAGCTTCTTCACAATCACTCTTTTCTTGGCCATCCGGAGAACACCCAGCACCAGCGTTACGGTGACCACGATGGGGAGGCCCTCGGGGATGGCAGCCACCGCCAGGCTGGGGACAGCGGAGAGAGACAACAGCTTCAATGGACAGGTCAAACCACAAGCATCTACCAAAATGTGGCAAATGGACATTTCCACGGCAAGCGCGTTTTCCTGCTTATCTGTGCATGTCTGGGAGGGAATCGACTGCCTGTGCAGCACTAACCACTGGAATTCTTGGTGCACTGTAAATACAAAAGCAGGATATTTATCCAGCCCTTCAACCTTCTTCTGGGTGATTTTGACAGAGCAATTACTTTTCTTCTTTACATTGCCAAAGAGCATTAACTTCTGGCTAAGTAGGGATTTAGGGGTTGGGTTTCATTTCATTTAT
Source organism: Apteryx rowi (assembly GCF_003343035.1). Classification (NCBI taxonomy): domain Eukaryota; kingdom Metazoa; phylum Chordata; class Aves; order Apterygiformes; family Apterygidae; genus Apteryx; species Apteryx rowi. Next base: position 61,820 of record NW_020451249.1, on the reverse strand, counting down.
TTAACTTTCTGAGGATGGAAGTTCAATATTCCTCAGCGTCACTGCTCGTTTGTTAGCTGCTGGCCTCTGGCCGTACCTACCCCCTCGTGCCCTCTCCCACACGTGGGTGCAAGCTATGGAGACAGGGAGCAAACTCCCCAAATGTCCCTATGCTGCAAGGTGAATTGGAGCAGCATTAAAAACTGCAGCTGCTGGCTTGCTAGAAAAATCCAGACACTGTCTGCTTCTGTCCCTCAGTTATTCCATGGATAACTCCGAGCACTTCTAGAAGGGTCCAAAAAGTAATCACACAGGACTTTCAAATCCATAGGCTGTTCTCCAAAGGTTAGACTTAACCGGTTTTCTTTTTTTTGCCACCATATCCCCCTAGGACACAGGCAGGTGGACACTGAGCTAGTTTGGCTTCTCTGTTGTTCCCTCATCTGTGGTCTTATTTTTATTTCCATACAATCTTTTTTTTTCTTTTTTTTTTCTTTTCTTTTTTTTTTTTTTTAAGTGAATGATTTTAGCGCCACGACAACACTGAACAACAGGTTTTATTGATACTACTAAAAACACATGGTTTATTATGTTTGCCTAAGGGGTTGAGCATGCATTTTATGTCACATAAAATGCACATTCTAATCTTTATATGTAAATGCAGTAAGAACAGCAAAGGCTAATATTTGCTGTTGCTACACTCCCACTAAATTCATAGTGCGGATAGTTAAGGACATTCACAGCAGGATGAAGTGGAAACGGTTGTGAAGATTTTTCAAACTACATCATTCAAAGGAAATAAACAAAAAATAAGATCTGAATTTAACATATCTACAAGATCAGATAAACTCCCAAACTTTAGGTCTTTTTTCCTACTAAATTCTATAGTAAAGCTCACATTAATTTTGCCAGTGCAAGATCAATACATATTTATGAAGGATCTTACACAAGTTCTTTTTTGGGAGGAGAAACATCCATTGTTTTTGAATAGAAAAATCCCTGGGACTTATTTCATTATAATACAAAGAGAAAGGTACTTTCTAGTCCTCACCTAACTCCGATTGTGAACATGCTGAGAAGATGCTTCCCTTGTAACCAGCCAATGAGCATTATTAAGCCTGGAGGGGGGAAAAAAATAGTTGATTAAAAAAACCTTAAGAAATTCGTATGTCTCTAACCTGCTATAGCTGTTGTTGGGGAACTGAGTGTGTGATAAGGCCCCCAGACCTCTTCTTCCCAAGCATCCCTGCTTGGACCCTCCAAAATCCAGGTCACCCACATCACCAGGTACATTTGAAAAAAGTGGCCCTGGAGCACAGCGGGTTTTCACAGCTGACCACACAAATATGAGCGTTTCCTTCAACTCACCAATTATGCCGAAGGAGAAAAGAGTGAGTTGTTTGCCCAGTCTATCCATGCTTTTCTGGAGAGGAGTTTTGGGAGTCTGGAAACGTTAGAAAATAGTTATTTTTCTCTGCTTGTTACATAAGATGAGAGGAACGCAGCCTGCGTGGAACGACTGACAAGCACGGTATTGCTGTTATCATTACTGTGGTCCTTAACAGCTGCCCGATACACCCCAGTGCTTAGCAAGCCTGAACCCGGCCCGGGGGTCCACCCGGCGCAGAGCATCCCGCAGAGCAGCTCTGCCTCCGAGCAACCAAGGCAGCAAGAGGCCGGAGAAACAGGAGGAGGCGGCAGTCGCTCTGCTTTGCTGCGATTTCTTGTGCTAAAGGCTCAACCACCTCAGGTAAGGGCGTTAACTAGTTCCTAGACCCTTATCTGTGTTCGCTCAGAGAGCTGGGCCATGAAGGTTTGGCAGGTGTGAAAGTAAAATTTTGGATACCTAGTGGAAATTGCGGAAACAAAGCAACCATGAAGTTTAGGTGACTACAAAGTTAGCTGCAAACTGAGCCTCAAAAGTTTAGATTTAGAAACCAAAATGCTGCTTAAAACCTTCTTTTTTGGCTATGGCCCTTTGCTAGTCCCTCAGTCACATGGGAATTTCAGAGCAGAAGGGGAAAGAGACCCCAGCGCATTAACGTGCAGAACTGCTCCTGCTCATGAGCTTTCAGCTAGGACTTCCACCATTGCAAGAGTGACATAGAGACTTCTTTACCTCTTCAGCTTGCATCATTTTAAACACCTCGCCAAACTGTGAATTTTCACCTGTCCCAATAACTACCCCCTGAAAAGAGGGGAAAAAAAAGAGAGAGATTAAAAAAAACTGGTATGATATCAATCTTACTTAGAAGATTCTGTAACTACTGTGGAGGAAAAGATGGAGGATGGCAGGACTCACTTTTCCCTTCCCATACCGCACCAGCGTTCCCATGAAAACAACATTGCTCAGCGTTGTTATGTCTCCAGCTTCCAGTACTACACCGTCCGTCTTGTTGCAAGGCTCAGCTTCTCCTGTAAAACTGGATTCATCTACCAGCAGATCTGTAACCTAATTAAACACATGCATTTCTGGCACTGTTAAGACTTGAAACTTCCAAAACGGGCTTTTGGTGTGTTACTGTATTTACCTCTATCAGTCTAAGGTCTGCAGGAACCCTGTCTCCCACAGAAAGATGTATGATATCTCCAGGCACAAGCTCCCGTGCTAGAAGGTGCTGCAGTTTTCCTTCCCTTAGGCTGCATTAGGCGAATGGAAAAAAAGAAACAAAAAGCAGGCCGTGAGCACTGTGCCGTGCTCTTTCTGCAGGCCCGGGAATGCGACTGGCAAGGAGGTGAGCGCCCTGCCCCAGAGAGCTTCCCATGCAAATAAGAACGTAAAAATCTGCGTAACAATGAGGAAAGATGATTATGTTCCCTTTTGGGCTGCTTTAATTCATAAACAGATGGGCAGATTATGGAAGATTCACCTTTCAGCAATTAGTGACTTAAATAGCATACAAGTGGTAGGTAGAAAACGCAAGCCGTGCTTTCCCCTGGCTCGCGCTTTAAATAATGCCAGGCAGATTGCTTAGCTTAGGAGACTTGAGAAGCTTTCCGAAGGCAGAATCACTCCTGGCATTTTGCTATTATATTAAAAGTGCAGCTTTTTGAATGCTTAGATGCTTACACTGTCATATTAATTGCAAAAAATCCAAACAGTGGCGTTAGCGAGATCCAAAGCTGGGTAATCTTTGGAACAAGAGCGAGCCGCACCGCTTTACAGGTACAACCTTCCTCCGAGCCTAACGGCTTATTTGTGTCGGTCCTGACGGAACCGATTTGCAAAGACACAAACGCGAAAGCATCTCCTGTAACCCGCCACGCCGGTACCGCGCGTCAAAGCGATCCGGCACGCAGGACGCCATGCAGCTCTTCCGCGGAAACGCGGGCCGTGGCGGGGCCGCGCGAGCCCCCGGCCAGCCGGCAGCCGAACGCCACGCGGGCGCAGGGACAGGCGGGCGCGGGCGAGGAAACACGGCTCACGCGCGCGAGCGAGCCGGGCTGCTCAGCCCCCCGCGGGCGTTCGGCGCCGCTCCGCCAGGGCAAAGCCGCCCGATGCTGGTGGAGCTCCTCCCGCCGCGTGGGGAGCCAGCGACGCGGCGGCCGGCCGCGCGGACTCCTGCGCCACCGGACAGCGAGCGGGGCATCTCTAGGAGCTTTGCGGTGCTCAGCGTTTGCCCCGTTCCTCCGGATGCCTCCGGGCAGATTTGGAGCCGGTGGCTCCATGGAGATGCAACCACCCTGCCGCGCTTCACGTGGGGCTGCACGCGCGCGGGCTGCCTCCTCCCGCCGCGGCGCTTGCTCCCCGCTCCGTGCCCAGGGACCCGAAGAGCATCCTCCTCCTCCTCCTCCTCCTCCTCCTCCGTCGCTTGGCGCGCCTTACCAGTTGCACTCGGGGGGCACCAGCTTGTTGAGCTCCTCCAGCGATTTTTCGGAGCGATACTCCTTGGCAAGGGGAAGGGAGGACAAAGGGGCGTCAGCGGGGGGCGGCGCGGCGGCTCGCCCCGCGCGGCGCAGCGCAGCCCGGACGTACCTGGATGAAGGCCACGGTGACGACGATGAGCACGGCCTGCGAACAAAGAGCCGTTACCGCCGCGGGCGCCGCAGTGAGCCGCGGGCCGGCCGGCGGGCGGGAGGGCCACCTACCATCGCGATGCTCGCGGCGTCCTCGTATTCTCTCGTGACGACGCTCACTAAGGCAGAGGCCAGCAGCAGGAGAATGAGCGGATTTTTAAACTAAAAAAAATAAAAATTACAACGGATGGTAGTGAAACATGGCATCGCTGAAGCTGAGCTGGCATCAGGCATCTATAGAAAGGATTGCAAACGCGGGCCGGTCTCTGCAAGCTGCCTGGAGGCACGAAGGCACACACAAAACCTTTAATTGTCTTTTTAGAATCCGAAACCAGAAATCCTCCCCCTTTTTTTGTTTTTTTTTTTAAATCTGCTAAGCTCTTCCTTGGGCACAGGGCTGCTGAAAGGAGCACAGCAGCGGTCAGGCACTTCAACCCGATCCTCGAGGCAGCCCTGGCACCGCGGGCAGGTTTCACCGAGTCGACAGGTTCTCAGGGAAAAGGGAACTTGTGAAACTTTGGGAAAGCTCCTCACTTTTTGTCATTTTAAATATGAATTTTACGGCCCTTGCTCCTACTTGAGAAAATGATAGCTCTGCTCAGCTAGCAGCACGGGAATTGGTGTCACTGAATGAAGTCAGGCAAAGACAAGACCACCTCTTTTGGACAACAGGACTGCGGAGATGCACGGTGGGAAAATCAAGGCTTAAACATATTCCCTGCTGAAGGCAAAGATTAGTTTCTCTGTATAAAGACTGGATGAAAGTGGATGCTTTACAAAAATAGCAACTGGAAGAAGCCGCTGGAAGGGCCTGCTGGGAGGCACTGCCCAAGAGCCAGGGAACGGACTGCGTGGTCCTACAGGCGGCACCTCCAGGGAGACCAACAGGTTGTGAAAGGCACTAAATATGCACCCAGTAATTCGTGTGGTGTCCTCGGAGCAGAAATACCTCGTTACAGGAATTAAGGTTTAGTGCTTTCATTAACTGACCACTGTGGCAACCGAAATCGGAGGGAGTTTCAGCTCCCGCTGGTTTTCCCAAACCTTTCACGATTTTATTGCTCTTCTTAAAGGGAATAATTGTGCTCCAGAAATCAGGTCACTGATCCATAGCTTTTGATGTGTGGGCTGCATGGAGTTAAAAGGATGTATTTTTATTTTAAGATGCTATCTCCCCATTAAATGAACCCGCATCTTAATTCACATCAGCTTTCCTGTGGGAACAGAGTGTCTCTGTACCCAGGACACATCCTGTCCCAAGACTGAATCCGTGGAAATAGAAACCATCAATATTTCAATGTACCGAAACACTCAGGCCCATTCAAAGCAGGGTCCGCTTAGCAGGTTCACCAGGAAATGAGCATCCGGGCAGAAAATCCTCACCTGGTCTAGATATTTCTTCCATATCGGCTCCGCGTTATCTACTGAAAATTCATTCCAGCCATGTCTTAACCTGCGTTGCAGCACGGAAAACTCAGACAGTCCAGTTTGCAAATCAACCTAGAGGGAAACAAAAAAGCCAGCACGACACACTGCACAGTCGTCACAGAAAACGACTTCAGGCAAATCTAGTTATGTTAGAAAACTTTTAGTAAACTGGGCCGGATATTCATGATTCAGTTCTTAGAAGTCCAGTGACTGCTCTTTCCCTGGCAGAGTGCATAGCTTTGCTCCCGATCCAGCATAGTCCTACAGGAAAAACAGTAAAGCTACCCACTGTTTTTCTGTTTATGGACTTATTTCTACTAAACTATAAAGCTTTACCATCATCCATCACAAGAGCCCATAAAGCGAGCACAAGTTAATTAACAAAACCTATTTCCAGAGGTGGGGAGCCATATAGTAGAGGGCAAATTAAAAATCTGAAACAGTAAAGGAAAGAACTGATTTCTGGTTTCACCGTACGTTCCAAGGAGGGAAAAAAAGATCGTGCTCTGACGAAGTTCAGAGAGGACAAATGGAGAAGGGGCAAGACATATTTTGCCTGCGTTAAAAGATAGCAATGTCAGACACCAAAATAATACCGAGCATTACACACTTCCTTGGTCCTGGCCTTTCTAAATTGCCATCTACTTTTCCTGTCTCTTGGCAAAGGGCTGGGAGCCCTCAGGTTTCTGGTCTACGCAATTTAACCCTTTCCGCTGCAGTCAGGGGTCGCTCAGCCACTAGAAATCCTCCCCCAGCACCAGGCGAAGCAACTGCTCCGCGCCGGGTCTCGGACGCGGTCGATCCGAGGCTTCGCCCCACAGCAAAAGCGGGTGCACCAGGCGCCCCAGAAGTTTGCACGTGAAACCAAAGACCAATTTTGCAGCTCGGTTTCTTCACCGAGTCAGATCACACTGCCTGTGTCGCTGTTTTCACAAATACTAAGAAGCCTCACGTTTAAAGCTTTTGCCAAGTCTTCTTTCTGGCATTTACAGGCATCTTTGGGGGGCAGAGCAGCCACTTCCTTCTCTTGCTCGATGACTTTCAGCTCACACTCCTCGTAGGTCTGAGGAAGAGAGATAAAGCAGTTGTCAGGCAGCACCATCGTTAATAAAAGCATTTCATTGTCTCTTTGGTTCTTCTTTTAATCCCGTTCCTTTCCCTTATCTTTTCAACCATGTGATTTCACAATTAACTAAAACACTTCCTAAATCACAGCCCTTTATAACATTCGCTAATTAAGCTTTGTTACTGCCTCGAAGCTAGGTGCATCTTCTTATCTCTTTGCAGCAAGGAATATGCACGTTAAGTGACTTGTCCAAGGCGCAGGGACAGCCAGCGGCTGAAACAGCAGCTGCGAGAGGCTTCGTCCCCTACGCGTGCGGACACACGTTTCACGGGCCGGGGGCTTCCAGGGAGGGCAGAGACAGCGTTCACCTTCATTTTGGCATGCACGTTAGATGGGAGAACAGGAAAATTGCTATACTCTCCTGACACGGGGGGCAACACTTGCAAACCCACTGTTAATCCTGTCTTTAGGGCGAACCTTCAAGAATTCAGAACAGATGTGGTTGAGAGGGGAAAAAAGGAAAAGAAGCAGAGGCTTTTACAGAAAGTCAGGAGTACAAAACCTTCTTTTATAGCCGGGCAAGCTCAGGAGTCCCAGGCAGGGATTACGGGTCAGCGATATTTTCAGGGGACACAGAAGTACACGCTGCACTTGTAACCGTGCTCCAGCAGAACTGCACCCGCGCCGTCTTTGGGGGCTTGTGTGTGGGTTTTGGTCAGCTATACCACTTCGTCCAGATTTTCCAAACCAGTTCAATAGAAAAAGGGTCCAAGATCAGCCACAGCAAGAGAAATGCCCAGCAAAGAAGGACTTGGGCACAGCTGCAGTTGTATTATGACCATGATCAAACAGCAGAAAGGGCTTTTTTTAAACATATATGCATACATTTTCTATACCTATATATGTATATATAATATTTACATATATAATATTTATTTATAATAGGGATAAATGGGAGGCATAACAGAGGAGGCATGAAATAGCTCCTACTGCAGAGTAAAGGCTGAAGAAATTACAGTCAAGGGAACGGAGACTGATCCACCGGCTAGTAACAAAGCTTCTTTGGTGTGAAATGCGGCAAAACCAGTTAAAGTCGTGCAACATCAGTTGGAATCCAGCTCACGGGTCACTTCCATTTATATGGAGAAGCCTAATTCCAGGCCACGGCAGGAAGCTCAGAGCGGCTCCCTGGAAGAGCCAGGGGTCTCGTCGCGGAGCAGGCCTGCGCCGTCAGGGAAATAACGGCGTTTTTCCCGTGGCCCAAAACCCCCCTCGGGGCCCAGCGACCTGCCGGGTGCGGGTCTCGGCCCCGCTCCGCGCCTTTGCGGGGGGACGCGCCGTCGCCAGCCGCCGCCGCCGCTCTGCTCTCCAGCCACGTTGCGCTTCAGCTGGCTGCAGTTTTTAGGAGATTTCGCTGCGATCTGAGATTCGCCAGGCTCGGCTTTCGTTATGGCTTGCACCCAGCAGTTTGCCTGAAGAAATGACTAGCCCACGAACTGTTTAACACTGAGGCTGGGGATTTCTCAGCGGACCTGGGCTTGACGAATATCCGTTCTCTTCATCATCTTCCTGCCTGCAAAGTCTGGGGATGAGAATAGCTATGATTTTTTGCTCATTCCTACAAATCTCCAAACTACTCAATGACCAACAGGGGAATCGGGCTCCTGCCCAGTTCAGAAACTTCTCAGCCGAAAACACCAGGTATTTCGGCCGGCCCCGAGCTCCCTTCCCCGAGCGCTGCGGACAGCGAGGCCGCTGGCACGAGGTCCTGCCCCGCGGCCGCTGACTCCCACCTCCGCTTTTCTCCGCGCCGCACGGGGCTGCGGGGGAAACCTGGGGTCACGCAGCCGTTTTCCTATCGAGCCCTTACAATGATTCTGATGCCGCCTCGGTCGAAAGGTCGAGCCCGAATCTCATTTGCTATCAGTTCACGGGAAGAAAAGCGATTAGGAGCCGGGTTACCGAAAAGGCAAACACCCCCTGCTCCCCCCCGCCGGTTAGAAGGGAGCTCGGGGCTCTGGCGCGTGCAGGTGTCCTGCTGCGGACAAGGGCTTTTCCCTGCCAATATCTTGCAGTCTGCTGCACACGCAACGCTCAGAACAAGGAAAACCTGTTTTTCCTCATTAAAAACATAATGGGCTTAAACTTGCGAGAGGGGAAAAATGAACAGCAAATGGGAGCTAGAAAAATTTCTGAGCCAGCTGGAGGAAGAGAAATCAGATGGGGGGGGGGGGGCCGACCCGCTCGCGCTTGCTCCGGCGTGGACAGACCGCGCTCTGCTCTGCTCCTGCCCCGGCCGTGCGCCGCGAGTCGCCGCCAGCCGGGCCCGGTCCCAGGTACCCGGGCAGTATAATAATAAATAAATAATAAATAAAAGGCCCTCCGTATCCTTTTTTTTTCCAATGCTCTTTGCAGCGTTCCCCGAAATCCCGGCCGGCCACCTGCCGGAGGCGGTGCGACGGAGCGATGGTGCAGCGCAGGGACAAGGAGGGAGGAATCTCGCCCTTCCCCAGGGACGGGAAAACCCCTTCACATTTACCCTTATTCACAAAGCACAAGAGCGTATGTTAATTAACGGCGCGTTTCTGCGACAGCCGCCTCCTGACCTACAGCTATGTGCCAGGCGGCCCCAAAAAAGGAGCTTTTGTGTCCAGCTTTGGGAAATACAAGACCGTCTCAGTGCAGCTTAGGAAACAATTTAGCCCGATGCCACTGCAGATCACCAGAGCTCCTATCTGAGGAGGCTTACGCAGCGCAAGCCTTAAAATCCTTAACTAGGGGGATTTGGTGAGCTACCCTGGTTTTTCTTTGCTTGCTTGTAGCAGCAGGGCCCTGGGTGGCCACGTTGCTGCTCCGGCCCTGGAGAAACCTCTCTGACCATTCGCACGTGCTGGTAAGAACCAGAGGTGGTTTCTGCAAGCTCTTGCTGGATGCGCCAGCAGCATTGCTAAGCCCTGCTCCTTAAAAAGTCTCCTGCCACCTCCTGGTGTTGCAGGCCTTTTTTAAAATCACTGTTTATTGACCCACAGCCCCGCTGGTAACACACGGGATAGCGGCAGGGGCTGCTACCCCTCGCTCTTCCCTTGCTCCCCGGAGGGGAAGAGGAAGAGCTGGGCCATCTGCACCTGGCCGAGCATGGCCGGGGCTGCTGCCACCAGCCCCGGGTCAGCCCCTGCTCCGCGCAAACCCCCTTGCTCAGTGCAGGAGCCGTTTTGCTCCAGGAGCAATCTGCCTTCCCAACACCCCGGCAATTCACCCCAAATCTCCAGGAGTATTTCTGCTTACACGTGTCCCTCTGCCTGCTGACCACATTTTGTGGTATTTCTCCGCTGCTCTGAGGCGTATTAGCATAGGACACTGCCCTTATTCTAACATTTGCTCAGCAAGTTGCCTTAGAAGTGACCCAAATGTCCTTCTGTGTTTAAAAAAAAAACCCCAATGATTTATCCCTACTTTGTGTCTCCCAACTCTGCATTACACCAACAGCCAGGTAAACTCCCAGTTCATCTCTTCTCCGTGACCTCATCGACTCCCACGAGCGGCGATACCGAAAGCCGCCCAGGCGTGCAGAAAGACGGACAAATCCGCTAGGAATAAAACACAGGACCGTCTCGTATAGAAACGTGCCTCGCATTCATTACTGTGCTGGTTTGATTACAGCAGCTTCCGCGGGCTCCCCGGTGCTGCTGACTCTACATACATGCACGGAGGCGCAGTTCCTGCCCCCCAAAAAGCTTATATTCCCATGAAAAGAGCCAAAGGGTGGGAAGGGAGGCAGGCGCGGGGGCACCGTGCCTGCGGTCACCCGGAGTCGGGGTAGGAGCCAGGTCTCCTAGGTGCCGGCTCGGCACGGCTGTTTACCTAGGGAAGGAGCGGAGGAAACGCGTGACAGCGCTCGCAGGGGACAAACGCGCCCGGGCGGGTTTGCAGCCGGCTCCATCTCGGAATCGATGGCTGCGCCGCGTGCCTCGGAGCCCGGGCTGCTGCAAAACAAGCCTTTGCCCCCTAAGAGTTAATTTGTACCGATTAGCTCCTGCCCGCAGGTGGATTCCCCCCCCCCCCCCGGCTTGTCCTGCCCCTCGCTCCGGCGGTGCGTGAGCCGGGATCGCGGCTGCCAAACCCGAGCCACCTGCTGGCATTCGGAGCAGCCCAGGCGGAAAAGGCGAAAGCGCAGGGCTTGCCGCAAAGCACACAACCCTAACTGCGTATTCTGGCAGAGGGCTGGGGTCAGCAGCGCTGGGGATTTCCCCCCCCCCCCACCTCTGCCTTCACCGAGATTTTGCATATTTTTTTCCCCCCATCTTAGATCACTTTGGACACGTTATGATGTTGTAATCCGGTCAAGAGTGGCCGGGGTTATTTAGTCTAAAGAGCCCTTTAGAACATTAAAGAGAAAACCTGTTCTTGTAGATTCTTCACAGCCGCTGAGAAAATAAATCCCGCCAGCCCCTAGAAAGCCTTTAAGGTCCTTTTCTTGCGCGCATGGAAGGCGAGGGCCCTGCGGCCGCATCTCGGCAGGGCCACCGGCACGGGACACGGGCAGGTGCCCTCCCGGCACAGCCTGGGGCTTTGCGTGCAGAGGGGCTGGCGCCTCGGGATTTGCTCTCCAAGCGCCCCGCTCCGTGCCCGTCCCTGGGCGCTGCTCCTCCCGCCGCGCGGCCACGGCCCCCGGCACGTTCTCGCGCCCCTCTCTGCTTTCTGCTCCTCTGGACCTCGGCACCGCGTTGTTTTTTGCGTGGGCTAGAGCCCCCGCTCACCCTGCTCGTGGATACAAGCCTCCAAATCGGCGCCTTGACCGTTGGAAAGCCAAGGGTTTTGCACAAGTGCCGCGCTAAGACCATGCCCTGCGTTTGAAGTCGCCCCTGCGGCTGCTTGAAGGCAGAAGCAAGGTCTGCCTGGCTGCAAACCCATCGCCCCTGCTTGCGCCAGACCCTCGTCGTGCAGAGCCGCCAAGCCCCGGCACGCTCTTCCTCCTGCTCAGACTCGGCTATTTGTTTTTTAAAACCTCCCAGCTCCCCCAAACTAGAAGATCGCATTGCTATTCTTGCGGGAAAAGCCTTATGCTGCCGCTCGTCTTTCCCACGAGCAGACAGACAGACACCCTGGAGGAGGAGGAGTCCCCTCACCCACCCAAACCTGCCCTACCCAGCACCACGACAGACAAGCCCACAGCAACTCAGGGCACCTGCTCATACCCCCGCTCTGCAGCAGCGAGGGGCGTCAGTCCTCAGCCCTGCTTCGTCCCAAAACACCTGCGCGAGAGCGGGGACGGCCTTAACTCCTCGCCTGCTGGAAGCTTTTCAGAACTGATAAATTTGATTTTGGTTTCTGTGACAGCATATTCCACCATCAGTGACTGTGGTAGCAATTGAGAAGGTCTGAGGACAGGACAGCCCCTAAGGAGCTAGGATGTGTTGGTCGGCTAAACCCTTCCCTTCAGCACTCCTGGACTGAAATCCCTTACGGGCTGTGTAAATAAACGTCGCGGGCACTGCTGACGTGGGTGCGCGGAGGCAAGCTCTCACTCTCCTTGCTTGCACCTGGAAAGGGAAGTTGTGCTACTTGGTTTCACTTTGGGGACATATATAAAGATAGATACCTGCATGGTAATAAAAATGTTGTGGTACAAATGCTCGGCATCTCTGGGAGGATACGAAAACGGAGCCTGTGAAACCCTCTGCAGGTAAATGTTCATTGGTGTGAATCCAAAAATGGAAAAAAGCCTAGATCCAAAAGGAATAGTAACTTAGCAGTGAACATAGCTCAGGGCTGGGAGAGATCTGCCCTCCCTTTTACGACCACTGAGCCTGGCATGGATCAACAGCAGCAGGGGAAAAGATCGAGAAGGGTTTTGGTGCCTAGAAATGGAGCGATTGCAAAGAAGAAGTCCCAGCATCTTTGAAGAAACTCTGAGGAAGATCTTAATATGCCAAAACCTTCTACCCAGATCTGTCTGGACTAGAACCCAGATCCTTCCCAAAGCGAAACCTAAGAAGAGAGAAAGATCCTAAATCATAAGAGGCCCCCGATGAGCTGGAGGTAGATCCAGGTGGGGAGGTCTTCTCCAGTCCTGGTGGCCTCTGAGACATTGGAGATGTTTCCAGCTTGCCATGCTCAATAAGAAAGGGAGCCGCGTCCTGGCCGGCGCAAAGGGCTTGCACCGTGCACTGGTGACACCTGCGCCCGGGACTCCAGACCGGTGCGGTGGCACCCGCAGCAGCTCTTTTCCCCCATGAACTCCTCATCTTCTTCCTCCTCCCCTCCTACTCCAGCCTCTTCCAACTCATTTCCACAGCTGCTGTTGTAAACCCACGTAAGGAGGTTAATATGCCTTTTCCTGGGCAGCAGGATACCCGGAAGGGAGCTCCTTGGGTATTCTTCACCCATCTCTCCATGAAACACATAGGTCCTTCTCTTATGAGCCATAAACTGCCCAGAAATTCACCCTGATTCTGAATGTGTCACTGTAGAAAAAGATCTGAAACAGCATCTAGCAGAGCCCAGATACTGGCTATATTTGAGCTTTGATGAGAAAGTTAACTATTCTGCCATCTCCAGATTGTAACCACCAGCACAGGCTGTGAGCTGGGGATCACCTTTCAGCTACCAAAGTTGCAGCTTTTCCTTCACTCACAGTAATTTTTGTATTTATCCTGTCTTCAGTCTCATCGGATAACCTGTTCAAATTGCATTTCTGATTCGATCATTTCTTTCTGAGTTCTGTCTTTGCTGAAATCACTATAAAACTAGAGATAATGAAAAATAAGAATACAGTCTTAGCGCTGCGATGGATGCTGTAACCCACAGAGTAGCTGCGATACTCAAGGTTTTATTTTGCATTGTAGACAGAAGAAACAGAGTGTGGATCATAAGTCTCATTTTAAAGATGAAGACAAAAAGCTGAGACACAAATTTAAGGATCTGCTCAAGGTCGCATAGGAGACTAGTTTCAAGGGACTGAACTCACATCTTCTAAGCACCAGGACAACCCTTTTACCAAAATACTGTACGAAGTACAAGATTGAAAGTGTTCTGTAGTATTTTCAAATAAAGAAGTGAAATAACATCCTTAGAGGAAGTGTGAGTCAATTACCAGCCTATAAAATAACCTGGGAATATGTTCTTGTTTTATCAAGCTTCTTAAGTTGTGGTACAGTTATTAAGATTAATAATAATAGTAATTATCAGTGGCAAAAATATAAGGAAGTCTTTGGTGAACTTTTATAGAATAAATTAGAAACTTTTGGGGGTGTAATAGCTGTGTTAAACATTATGCTTTCATAATACAGTGTCATCCTCAAAAATCCCCCTGCTTTGAAACTGTTTCGATATGTTCAAGCCTTACTGCGATGGCACTGTAAAAAGATCTTCAGGTGTGCATTTAAGTGAGTCTAGTATCCATATAAGCCTTGGATTCAGGTTATTCTGGAGCTGTCCTTGCGTCTCCGTAGGACATTGCATTTGCATCAGAAAGGGGGCCTGCCTGGAAGTCGTTTCCCACTGATATTTCCCATTGCTTCCCATTGCTTCCTGCTTCCTAGGCCTGCAGCGAAAGTGTTGGGCATTTCACTGGCATATTTTAAATGCATCACGCTCTGCATAGACTAGAGCTCAGACTCCAGAAGGCCGTACATTTGGAAGTAAATATTATATATTATGGTGCAACAAACATGGTACTGCCAAAGCACAGGCCAGGCTAATTGCCAGTGGCTTCCTGACTGCGTAAGATGAGAAATCTTTGCTTCGTGTCAAAGCAAGAATACAAGCACTTTCTGGAAGCCCAGCAAGACCTTCCTTTTCTGTGATTTCGAGCTACGTGGAAGTAGCGTCTCGCAGCATCACACAACACACCGTGCGGTGTGTGGGGTCAGGAACCGAAGGTCTCCCGTCCTCCTCCCTCCACAGCACTGAGCAACCACCGCGCCGCAAAGACAAGACTAGCAGAAAACCAGAAGAGAGCAGAAATGGCTGAAATGCCATCTAGAGAAAGACCGGAGGCACTCACAGGACGCAAGCCACGGCCAAATGGCCATGGAAAAGACCACAAATATCTGCAAGAGCATGGAGGGTGCTTGTTGGGATGGGAGCAGGGACTAGCCCTACGTGCCGAAGGAATGGGACGAACCAGGGTCACGCGGGAGGGCGCCCTGATCCATCCGTCATGTGGGATGAAAAAACAAGTCTTGAGCAAAACCATGAGTTGTGGCAGTGGCAGCGGCCGCAGTGGCGATCCCATGCTGCCGCTGCGCCGAGCAAACACGTGATGATGAGCTTATCCCAGCCCGAAAGGTTTCGCGGAGTAAAGAGAAAAGAAAATGGGACACCTAAAGCACCACTGGCCGCTCCTTGATCCGTCTGCAGCGGTGCCAAGGAGGGGTAGTGAAGGGAGGGGGGGAAAAATCCGCGTTCTTACACGAGCATTTTTCAAGAAAAGCAAACGGCGCTCTGAAGCGGGCTCTGCAGGGCTGAGAACCGCTGTAAAGCTCTTTTTCGGTCGTTCATCGCGAGGTGCGACAACAAATAGCAACGCAGAGGAGAACCGGGGGGTAGGGCCGGACATCGCGGCGGGTGGCCGGGGCACCCGCGGGCCGGCGAGACGCCCAGCGCCTCGCACCAAGCCCACGGACCGCGCTGCGATCGCACCGATACGCGTTTCTTTGGCTTTTAATTAATACCCTCAGCGCAGAGAATAACGCCACCGGTCCGGAGCTTGGCCCGAGCGATGCGTCCTGGAAGCATCACGCGCAAACAGGTCACCTCGCCTCGTCCCGCCGCCCGGTGTCGATTAACGGCACCGCGGGCGTCCCCAGCTCGCGGGGAGGAAGGGGGGCACCCGCGGCACCCCGGGGCGGACCAGGGCGGCGGGGGGGATCCTCACCTCCTCCTCCGGCTCGGCGCTGCCCAGCGGCTGATAGGTCTTCTGCGCCAAGCGGCAAAGCGCCCGTTTCTGGAAGAGCCGGGAGAAGCCTCCTTCGACCATGGTGGCGGCGGCTCGGGTTCCCGCGGGCGCCGGCGGGGAGAGGCAGAGCTACGGGCGCCGGGGGGCGGCTGGGCGCCGTCGCCCTGCCCCGCTTCGCCCGCCCCGAGCCCGGCCGGCGGGATCCTCCGTGCCTCGGAGGGCGGCTGCGGCTGATATAGCGAGGCGGTGGCCGCCCGCCCGCCCGCAGCCGGGGGCTGAGCCGCGGGTCGGTCGAGCCCTCGCCGCCGCCACCGCCGCCGCCGGGCGTTTCCCTCCGCCCTCCGGCAGCAGGAGGAGCATCGCCGGGTGCCACCTCGCAGGGAGGCAGCCGCCACCGCCACCGCCGGGGTTTCGTCGCCGCCGCCGCTTCGCGCGCGGGCGAAGGCGGCTCGCGCTCGCTGCCGAGCCTGTTTGGGCACTTCCCGGCTGGGGGAAAAACTCCCGCAGAAATGCCGCCGTCAGCGCAACGCCAGCGCTCGCAGGTCGGAACGCCAGGGAGGCAGCGCAAACGCGTAACGCGCGTGTCACCCGCAGCCCTGCCCCTCCCGGAGGCGAGCCCAGCTGCGGATTTGGGGCGCTTAGCTGTTAAAAAACACAAATTCTTTCTCATTCGCTGGAGGGGAACATTTTCACGATGCAGCTTAACGTACAGGCACGGAAGTTATCCGGTTACGTCCTTTCGGAGGATTTCTATCCAGCTGCCAGGGAACGCCACGCCGCAGCTCGCAGCAGGGCGCCTCGCTTCTCCCCCGGCACAGGCGCTGCCGGCGCTACGTGAGCCGCTCGCGCTTGAAGCGTCCCGTAGGCGTAAAGCCTGAAGTTGAGATTTTCCTTCGCCAGGTTTAGGGAATAAATGTCATTCCCAGGCAGGGGGAAAACATGTGTGATTTTGTTTTTCCCCGAGAGGTCGGGGTGCCACGCTGCCGGCCCAGGGCCGCGGAGGTGGTGGTGTCCCGATGGGGCCGAGGTGCCGGGCTCCCGCCTGCGCCACGGCCCGGCCCGGGCCGGCTCCCAGCAACGCGGGGTTTTCCCGCAGGCCGTTTCGGTGCCGCACGTTCGCGGCTGCCGGGTGCCACCAGCTCTCGCGAACGCTGCCGTGTCCCTGGGGAGCCGCTGCCGGCGGCTCCGGAAAACACGCGTCGCCCCGCGACGCGGCCCCTGGAGCTGGCGTCTCCGGAGGCAGCGCTCCTTCGCAGAGGCTGCGGGGAAGCCGGAGCGACGGGGGAACGCGCCGTGAACGGCGGGGCCGTGGGAAACCGCGGCCGAGGCTTTCCGGCCCACGCTGCTCCCGATTGAGAAATGCCTCTTCCCGGCCTGAACGGGCCACAGCCGCGGCTGAGGGAAGTTCCCGGATCGCTGCGATGTGGCAACGCTCCTTCCCACGGGAAGGTCTCAGAGGATAACGCCGGGCACCGCCTTGCGGCACGCCTCCGGGCCCGGCCCGGGGTTCAGCAAGGGCTGCGGCCGTTAGCGACGGCACGAGGAAGGCCCGGGCGCCCGGAGCGACTTAAACCTCCTCGGGATCTGCGGGAGCTCGGTGGCGAAACCTCTGCGCGCTCACGTACGCTTCTCAGCCGCTTCCTTCTCCCCGCGGCCTTGCGAGGGCTTGGGCAGAGGCCAGCTGGCTCGGCGTCCGCCTCGCTGCCGCGGGCCAGGTACGGCCTGGCAAGGGAACAGCTTCTCCTATTCATCCGAGGGCGCCGGCAGCCGTCACGGGCCCGGGATCAGGCTGGAAACGTTCCTCCCCGCAGGGAGGAAGACGCCCTGCGCCGTTTCGCTCTCTTCCTTCTCCTCCTCCTCCTCCTCCTCCTCCTCCTCCTTGCCACCCTCCCCGGCCCCCCGGCAGCGGGGGCTGCGGCAGCCCGGCGGGAGCCTGCGCCACGCGGGCTGCACGGGATCGCGCCGTCCCCGCTGCGGGGCTCATTAGCCCAGCGCCGACGACGGCACGGCTAATTGAGCAGCAGGCTCTTGCTGCCGATGCCTTATTTAGCCTCCTCCTCCTCCTGGCCAAAAGCTAAATCTTCTGCTTGGGGAAACGGGGGCAGCTCCGGATGAAAAGAACAAAAGAAAAGAACAAAAGAATAGAACAAAATCCAGAATATCCGTAATGGGGACATGAGGCCGGTGGGTGCTAATGCCGACGCACCCCGGATGTGCAGGAGTTGCAACCCCCCTTGCTTTTTACTAGCTTAGATTAATGAGCGCTAAGGAGGCGAAGCGATACAGCGAGGGCAGCGACAGCAACACCGAGAGGAACAAAGCATAGAATAAGGAGATACATGACTCAATCGGCATAATAATACGTGCCATGGGATTCAGGTGTCGTGGTCTGCACTTCCCGTGAAACCATTTCATCTGGGCTCAGGACCACGGCCACGTCTGTCATCTTCAGGTTCATTCAGCCCTGTAGCAGGATATTGCATTTTAGCAGCGATACGGTTGAATAAATACAGAAGGAAAACGTAGTTATCTCTGAATACTCACCATGCATTCTGCAAGATTGCGGCACCGGCTGAAGTTTTATCTTCTTGCTGCCTCTGTTTTCTGTCTGTTAGGAAATCTTATGGAAGATTCGTGTATTTGGCCATCTCATGGCTCAGCAAATGCTGGGAATGAACGGAATAAGGAGGCTAATGTTTAGAAAGTGGCCCTGATGCAACCTGTATTTCTTCATTCTGGTATAACACACACAATTTTCACACTGTTAAAGATATAACACAGCATATCCAGTAATTTGATAGCATTTCCTGTTTAACTAACTAGAAATGTCAATATTTTAAATATAAAAGATTTTTCCCTCTGCTACTAACTCCCTAATTATTTAGCATCTTGTGGGTCAGGAGCAGACTTTCCAGGCAAATATTTGCGCTCAAAGCGGTCACCACTGATTGAATAACGAAGGGCAGGGTCAGACTCCAGTTCCAAGTAGGTTATTTGGAAAAACCGTTTTTTTGTTTTTAATAAAAAACAGCTAGTAGGAAGGGGCATAACCGCAAAGCAGCTGTAATCTCCGACTAAAAAAGACCAAAAAAATTACGGCTGTGAGGGGAGGGTGCTCTTTGCCTTTCAAAGCTCCTGGCTCTACTCGTGCAGAGCTCAGGGGAGGCGCGTGCAGCCCCACGAGAGCCCTGCGGCCCCACGCCGGGGCAGCCCGAAGGTTTGGCTTTTTTGGCCCAAAGCGGTTGAAGCAGAGGGCTCAGCACCCCGGTGCTCCAGAGGGCTGCTCCGGGCACGGAGGCTTCGCCGATGGGCACGAGATCCCTGCGTAGCGCCGGTGCCTCACTCGGGGTTCTGGCACCTGGTTCCTTCTCCGTAACCAGGGGCTGTTTTACACTTTTGCTCCTCTTGTGCCACCTTGAGGGAAAAAAACTCCGGTGCATGGGCAGAATTTGCCGAATTTGCTGCAGTTCCCGTGTTCTGCGTTTGTACGCAGGTCGTGTCCTTCCCGTGCAAGGTATCCACCGCTCCCGGCGGGAACGCGGCCCTGCCTATAAGGAGGCCTCTCAGCACAGCTTTCAAATGGAAAAATCTCTTTAACTGGGAAAAGGGCAATGCTGTGCCGTGCATGTGGGGCACGCGGTGGTAGAGAGTAGAGTTTCGTGACCTAAATGCCCACAGGCAATTCCAGAAGCAAGGAACTAAGTTTTGGGTCGCGGTTCCTCTCCATCGTTTCAGCGCTACTGATAAAGGCTGGATAAAAAGCCTTGCTTTGCTAGCACTCGATGGCCGACCCTAGGGGTGTCATCAGGAAGGCAGAGGGAATTTAGCTAAATGCCTCGGTGTCTGCTAGCGCAGCCTTTACGGCTGACATTAGGAGACTCATCCGGTGGGGGTGGCTCAGGCCGGGCGATACGGGCCCCCCTGGCACATCTTCAGGCTACAGAAACTGTCAAAAGGCCTTTTTGCTTCACACAGCTTTTCTCATGGTTCGTGCTACTTTGTCTATGTAAAAAGGTAACAAGAAGGAGAAAATAATGGCAAGAAATACATACTGACCAGCAAAACATGTCTTTCTTATTTGTCTTCAAATGATGTTAAAAATCCTTTTCCATTCTCCTTGCTCTATCCTGTGAGCCTAGCAAGACATCTCTTCTGAGGTTAGAAAAACTGGAGCCACTCTTAAAACGAAAACTGCCTCACTAGCAAATCTCCCAGGTCTCCTCTGCTTGTAGAGGAATGAGGAGCAGGGAGTATTTTGACCAGCTGAGCCTCTTCTGCTGTTGCCGTCCGCCATGGACAGATGATAGCTGCTAACCTGACACCATCTCCAGAGAAAAGTCTAACCTGAGTACACAGTGCGACGTGGGAGAAGCAAACAACCACATAAATGAACAAATCCCTGCCGTATAGGGTAGGAAGAGAAACTGCCAGTCTCCAGAGACGCTGCTACGGATTGTCTCAGCCTTGTAGATGTCTTCTCTGCTCACGAAACTATGGGACAACTTTCGCAATGTAACAAAAGCAATTCTCCGTCATGGAGCTTAATGGAGCTTAATCATGGATTAATGGAACGAGACAGGTCAACATTACTTTTTTTTTTAATTCTCTTAGCTGCAAATTCTGCAGATTGCTGATCTAGAGATGCACTCTGCAGTTTCAGTGCAGACCCCCGGCAATGACTCCTTGTCAGGGCTGCAAAAGCTACTTCAAGAGTGAAAAAAGTCTGAGTTGAAGTGCCAGCATTTTCTACTCATTTGGGCCTTTTGCAAGGAATCCAAAAATAAATACTGTTGCTAAAGGATGCTGTAGTACTCGTGTTCTGGTAGCTGCACAAGATTCAACCATAAGCAACCAAAAGCAACCATAATGGCTAATGTAGTCTCCTGAGACCACCAGCTGTTTTAAATCGTATTTGATACACTGACCCAAATGGAAGTGAACTGAGTTAGACCAGCTGAGATATAACTCTTTCTTGTAGATCTATTATAACGTTTCCCTCTGTTGATTCCAGCTGCTGAGTTCATGGATGCGCTTAGAGCACTTCAGTGTCTTCTGCGTGAAAATGAAGTGTGATGAAAGATGCAGCCTCCTGTGCCCTGAGGCACAGGAGAACCTTTTCCTGAGCCTTCTTTTCATAAGCAGCCCAAAGAGACAGTAAGAAGGCCACTGAAGGTGATGGCTTAGATCCCACAATGTTTTCTACAAAGGCCACGAGCCAGCTAGACCAGCAAAAACTGTATTTGCTTGCATTAAACTGGAAGCAAGCTGAAATTAAAACATAATCAAAACATTAAAACGAATAAATCTTAGTGTTCAAAGCCAAGATACTTAGTCCATCTCACACTTCACAGCAGGAGGCATGAAGTACATACACACATCCAGTAGACTCACCGTCCTAACAGGCCAGATGACACTTGGCGTGGCCATGATAAGCTCAGGTGGTTCCAAGGACACTTTCACAGCAAGACTGAGCACCTACCACAGCACCTATTGCTAACTGCCCTACTCTCAAAAGCTACATAAAGCCTTTTTGAAGCAATTAAAAATACCATTCCTCCCTCTTTGACCAAAGCACAGGTAGTTGCTCTCTCTCCCTGTGGCTCCTCTGTTACCATTTCAAGGTAGACGGGAAAGCGATGCAGAGGGACTCCCAGCTGCACCTGCCTAGCAGGTAGAGCAAGAACAGCATGGGTGGAGCTGCTGGCAGGGCAAAGTCTCGCCTGCACCTAGAAACTCAGTGCTTAGCAGCACACCGTCTCAGTGCCAGTCTTTTCTTTCAGCTACGGTACCCTGCAGCGAACACCCGCCCCACTGCTTACCTCCGATCTGGTCTGCTTTCCTACCCTTTGAACAAGGCCGGGTAAAACAGTGCTTGGTCTCCTGCAAAACTGTCTGAGCAGCTGCTTGCGCAATGCAAACCCACCTGAGCTGACAGCTCCAACCCATCTGGCAGTGACCAGTGTTTTATGAATGAAAATGGAGGTAGCTGGGACAAGTCCCCAGCACAGGCTGCCCTCCTCGCAGTACTCTCCATCAGCTCCCCTTAGAGCAAGTGAGAAGAAGACGCCAAGAGCTGAGTGAGCTTCTGACCCACAGAGGTGGTCCATCTTGAGAGGACACCGGCAGCGGCAGATGTGTCTTGGAGGGGGTCTGTCACCGCCCTCCCAGTGGAAAATATGACCTGTGCCTCTCTGTGCCTATGTCCTCCAAGCTTTTCCAAAGACTGAAATTTAAAACCTTTGTCCTTTTTCACATAACTTAAAGCCAGGCTTATGCCAGGAATACACAGCTGAAACCAGGCATAGTTGAAAAATATACTGGACACTTTTTATTGAGCACCAAAGTTGCAGAACCTGTACATGTGTGAACACGAAGTGCACAAACAGGTACGGCCTGGGTCGGGGCAGCGGATCCTCAGCTGCCGTAAGGCAGAGCAGCTCCACGGACGCTGCCGTAACGCTGGAGGATCCGGAAGCCCACGAGCATTGCTAGCACACAGTGATATATGGAAAGTTTACTGTAGCACCAAACACGCTTTAAAGTGTACATGGGAACATTAAAAAAGAACCCTACATTAGTGATTTCCTACTGTGCTTTATAAGACTGATGTTCAGCCACTTTCTTTGGAGAAAATAAGATCAGGAGAATTCATTTGGTCTGCATCTTTTTTTCGAAGTGCGATGGACTTCAATGCTGAAAACACAGCATTGACACAAGTTTCTTCTGTAGATTTTGTTTCTCAGTTTGGCAATTAACAGGAACTTGAAAAGAAAAAAACCCCAAACATTGTAGCACCACTAGGAAGGGTGATGATGTCTTTGATAACATCCAGTAAACAGAAATTCATGAACAAGTTATTAATTACCCAACTTTCTTTTTTTCTTTTTAAGTCATTTTGTAATTAGAAGATATCTTTACCATTCCACCCAGCAAGGCAGTCAGGTATGTGCTTTCTGTAGCTATGATAAAGCAGCCACTGAAGAGGATGTGTCCACTGAGTTAAGCGTATTTTTGGATGCTTTGCAAGATTAGGCTGAGATCTGAAGTTTTAATCTTGTAAATTCATTAGTGCTCAAAACATGTTTTTGAACTGGATTCTCACGGTTTTTCAGACTCTGAATGTTTTATACTAAAACAGAACAATTTGGCATTTACTCCTTGGTGACCAGCAGTAAAGACTGAAAAGCTTTGCTAATTTTAATCAGAGTCTGACTTTCCTGCAAAAAAATATTGCTGAAAAAAGCTCAAGCTGTTTCACTGAGCAGCATCTGGGAGCAAGGCCTGTATTTCTGGTTACAAGCTGCAGCGTTTTAAGACGTCAGGTAGTGTCACTCCAGAGAAGGCAAGTTCCTGGCCTAAACTAAGACTGGGACTATGAAATATGGACTCCTGCCTTTTTAGCAGGAGTTAAGAAACCATTGCGTTAAGTTGTATATGATAATATTCTAGAAATAGGCCTGTGCAAATGCGGTGTTGCACTTAATATTATAGAACTTGGAAAAAAGCACGGAGAAATGCATGGAGTTTAACGAATGGAGATATTCAGGGAAAGGCGGAGCCCTTCATTTGTTCCTTTGCACTGTAAAGCGCTGAGGAATGTGTCTGTGTGTGAAAGGAAACGGAAAGAGCAGTTTGGCGTCTTTTATCTCTCCAGCTGCAAAGGTCATTTGCAACGTATCAAGTGTTTTATAAGCGCCTTAGCTTTGGCTTTAACCGCGTGGTGAATGGAAAAAAAACAACGTAGTTTGTGGGTGAAAGCAAGCGCTTGCATTTGTGAATCGGGTATTTACATACACCACTACTGCTCGGGACATCAAAATGCTAATTCCATGAATGCAGAGGGGGACACGTAGTAAACAAGCGAGTAAAAATGACTGCTTTTGCCTGCTGATTCTGACAGATACGTCAAAACAAAATGCTACTGTCCCTTTAGGGAGCAGCCATAGGAAAGGAAAACATTCACAGAAAATTTGTTTTCCATTTTATAATGCTAAGCATCTAAAAGAAGATGTAAGGCCCAAATACAAATAACTTATCCTTAAGGATTTGTGGAAGTCAGCATAAAGGGCCAGGACTTCTAAAGAGCAGCTGCCCGTCTGCCAGACAATCTTTTCAATCACGCATTTTTGTCGTGCTTTTGCTTTTCTAATATGTGCAATAAATATCCAGGCTTCAGTCCTCCCGTTGAGGTTTTGCAGGTACAAAAATACAGATGCACGCTTTGTGAGTATAAACTGCACGGGCTAAAAATAGCAACTTAAAAAGGCTGGCATGTCTGTGTCTCTGACTGCTTAGATATTGTAGGAAGAAATCTATTCCATCATTAGCTCTTGATCTACAGCTCACCAGACTGTGGGATTTAAGTAAAGTAACTGGATAAACACATGATAAAATTTGTTCTGCTCCTGGCTCAGAGTTTCTCAATTTTTAAGATTTTAATCTTAGGCTTGTAGTCTGGGTGTAAATCTGGTGAATCCCAGGCATAAACAGAAAAAGAAGAAGCCTGCAGGATTATGTGAAGCAGTTGTTTGAGACAGGCAGGGACTGGACTCGACCCAGGGAGCAATTCAGTGTTACAGTCTTGCTTATTTACTACAACTTAGATATAATATTCAGGTCTGATTCCGACACCACTTCCTCCATTTTTATACTACCGAATTACATTTGTGATAGGGAAATCGGAATCGGCCACCTCTGAGCTGGCCACCGAAGACGCGTCGAGGGCATGCTCCGTTCCCAGAGCCTGAGAAGGACGCCGTGGCTTGCAGAGACCAGCGCGACGCTACGCACACGTCACCTGCAGAAGGACGGCTCATAAGCGGTGAGGTTTCTTTCGGGGGATCACATTTCTCCCCCTTAAAATCCAGACTCATGCTTTTTCTTGCATAGCGAAGTCTTTTTAGCACTGGTGGGCAGGGAGCAGGGTAATGCTGGAGATGTGCTCTTGGAGATTTGGGACCGGAATCCTTCCAGAACAGACAACTAGTGGGTAAATCATTCCTTGAAAGCTGCTTAGCGGAGTGGTCCAGCTGGATGCAAAACAAAAAAGGAATTAAAATATTTATCCTCCCTGGGATGTTTGCACAGAACTTGTCCCTACGCAGCCGTGTAATCTTAACAGTCAGCCTGACGCAAGCACAAAAAGCACATACTTAACTGCTTTGTTTTAGTGACCGCCCGTTAAGCTCAAGTTTGTTTTAGAATGGAGCTTAAAGTGTTGAGAAAACCATCTTAGGACAGAATCTTTGGTAAAACAAATATTTTCACTTCTGCCTAATTCAAAGCCTGATAAAATTAATGGAGCTCTTTCAGTTAGCTTTGGTCTGGTCAGCTACAACTACGGTTACGCACAGGAGCGGGCCACACTGTTCAGTGCAGCTGTCAACACACGTAAAGTTACCCCATGAAGTCACCCATATGCATAAGCATTTGCAAGATTGACCCTTATTGCAATCAGTTTTTACTGAATTTACTTTAATTTTTTACTTCAAAAGTTTTTTACTTAATGCAGATATATCTGCATTAGAATAAGGCCCTAAACATGTCATCTGAGAACTAACTAAAACACCCCCAAAACCCAACTGACATGCTGTCTGGATAAGACAATCTTCATTTAAATGACTTTTTTTTTTCTAATTTGTGAGGCTCACAATGTTTTACAGCATTTAAAATCATTCCATCCTCTAAAGCCCCAGAAGGCAAGGGTTTTTCAAAGAAATCAGGTGCATTTTATGAAATCAGAATAAAAAATGGAGGGGAGAGGGGAAAAGATGGGAAAGACACAGACTTCTCCCTGGACAGTTTGCAGAGACCCATCTGCAACGCCACAGGATCCTAAGGCACTTTTACAGCACCACCTGCTTGTCTGCACAGGTGTTTCAGCTCATTGCACAGAGACTGATATGCACCTCTACATAGTGTTAAGGTGCTGTCCTTAAGCTAGCTCTGCGATGAGAGGTAATTTCACCTCCGACAACTATTTCTTTAGATAATTGCATCCTACGCACCAAGTTTTTTCACCTAGCTGTCCCTTTATTCTCAGGGCACTTACCCAGGAACACCTCTGATTAGCCCAAATGCTTCTGCTGGTTTTTCACATAGCCGACCACATTGTTGGAACTGCTGCCTGCAAAACAAATCCCAGCAGAGTTAGACTTTAGGTTTGTGGCAAATATTTTCACAAGGATTTCTAAGCACTGTATTTTTACTGGTCTCAATACGTAGCAGTTCTCTGGTAGAGGTGTGCTAGCAGGCTGCACTGAGGAATGAAAATCCTTTTATAGTTTCTTAAAATAAGCCGGCCAAATTTGGCTGTTTGTAACTCTGGTCACATCAAAGATGTTGTCTAGTTAGATTGGAATAACACTTCCAATCTGATCTGACTATTCCCCTCCAGATCCAGAGTTAGCACAGGGCAACTACAGGTGAAGAAGAGGGACAAAGCAAAATGAAAGCTGTGGAGCGGAAGGAAAAAACAAGGCACTGACACTTCCACCCGCCCAAGACCTTGAGGCAACTCTGATTAGACCCACTGAATCACTGTGTTATCTGCTTTCTCCAGAAAGTACCTTGTAGTTTCTCTCATGCTCTCCCTTTACACCAGCAGCTTCCTCCTGTATGAATATTTACACAGTCATTTCCTATTCCTCCTCTCGTCTCTCCTTCAACCTCTTTTGATATGGTGCCTTCAATAAAAAATGAGAGGCTGCTGGTGTGCCGAGACGGATCCATTTCTAGAGGAGCAAGACAGTCTCTTTTGCCCCCCCATTGTCTGTATCCACGTGTTTCCTCTCGTCTGTACTTTGAATTCATAGATTGGCCATGAATACATTTAGATTGGAAATCAGGAGCTTTCCAGCCACAAGAGCAGAGAGTTTCTGGAAGATGGTCCTACTAGAGGCTGGGGGGCAGAAAAGCTAGCTGTCTTTGAGATCCATCAGTCTGTGGGAGGGACCTGACGCCTGGTGAGGTTGAGATAACAACAAGGGACTGACTCAGTGGGCTCTGGGCTTCTTTTATCCTACATCCCAATACTCGTAGCAAGCTCTTGGTAAGAGACTCTGTTTTGACCGAGTTCTGTGTTCATCTGCAAGGAGTCGTAGGCCATGACCAAAGCTCCAAAGATATACTTAAAAATAACGAAAGGGTATTGGATTGGGTATTTCTCACCCCCTGGTAGGAACCCCGGGAGAAGGCTGTATCATTTAACAGAGTGTGTCATAGCTGGTGACATCTGTCACCAAGAGTCCAGTCAGGGCACTGCACCTTTACAGTAAGATCTTTTGACAAAGGCGTGGAAAGCTGAGACTAAAAAATCTCTTTTGCTATGCACAGACCTTCATTTCATAGGCAGCAAATTCCCTTTAAGCAATGCAATGACTGTAAAGCTTAGCAATAGTAAACACTTCATGCCAAAAGCTTACCAAAATATTCCTTGTAATACTTATGCCTTAGGTTACGTCCATCTGAAAAAGAACGTATGTAATGAGAACATATCCAGTCAGCCTTCATTCTGTGTGTTAAGCTTTGTGTACAGACAGCTAAATTATAGATATGGGAATAATAACCTCAGGTATGAAAACAGAGGATCTCTGCAGCTGACGTAGAGATCGAGAGATAGGCTGCTAAAAACTTCTTGTAAAACTGTTTAGATTATTGAACTATGCAGTCACAGTTCACTTTCCCTGAGAGTGGTAAACTGCTGATCACTAGAAGCTTATGTCTTTTTGGGGAGTTATCAGCTAAGGAATCACGAATTTTCTCAAATTAAAGAAAATTTATGCACAACATCAGACCATCTATTAGTGTTCTGCAAAGTTCAAGTTTCAGTTAGGTCTCTTCTGTTCACCATTTATACTGCTATTTAAGCTCTCAGAAATACCTTCAGCTCTAGAAATACCTATACAGATATACATTACATTACTTATTTGGGATTTATTTAAAGGAAAAGATACAAAAGAAGAAAATAAAAGGCCCAAAAGCTAAAAATAGAAAATTTCTTAAAGAAACAGTTCAGAGATCTGGTTTGATGCCTTCCTTGGCTTTTACAGTGTCTAAATGGCAAAATGACCTCTCATGTCTCTACATTAAAATGACTTGTAGCCTAGTCTAGACATACATATCCTACTTGTCAATGAAGTTACACATATCAAGACAGGTTATGAACTATTCTGGAAAACAGTTTGGCCAACAGGAGCTCCTTTATTTGGCAAATGTGTCTATAGAAAAAAGGCAATAATATTTTGGACGCAATAAGCAAGTTCTGAAGACAGAAGTGGAATTTGAGACTTGCACTGCTTAATGAAGTGTGTAGTAATACTCTAAATATTTCTATTTATTGTGCAGCTTAATAAAGGGACATGCAGGTTACTACCCGCTCTACCTGCACTGTCGCAGAGGGGACAAACATACAGGGCGTCCCCTTCCATGGGTATTTCACATAGCTCAGCCACTGCCAAGGGCATTAGAGACTTCAGCCAGGCGAGCCCGATTTCTGCGGGCTGGGATGATTCACAGCCAGCATTCACCCACTGAGGATAGCGGTGGCAGGGGGACCCAGTCCCGGGACCACTGAGCCCTCCCTATGGTCTAGCATCTTCCACATCAGCAGTTGTTCAACATCTCCTCCTAGAGTGCAGCTCTGTAAGGTTGTGCAGGCAGAGAGCTGCTGCTCTGATCGTCCCGTCTGCATTTGTCAAAAGGTCTGATTTAATTTGCAGGCATCACCTATATACAGCTTGCCACTACTCAGTGGAGTTCTTTATTACCTTGCACTGTCTTGGGGCTCTGGACTTTTGATCAGGCTACTACAGTTCACAAAGCACACCCTTTATAAACCACAAAAACAGATGCCCCCAGGTGTCTTCAGTGACAAACTGGCACCTCATCATCCTTGGCAAGGCTGCTTTTTGCCCTGGCATTTCTGCGGTGTTCGCTTAGCTATGAATTTTTGCCTTGCGAGCTCAATTTATATTTTTGGTAATTCAGCTACATCACACGGTTGCCAGTACTGAAAGCAGAGAAATTTGGGTTTCAAAGCACATGTACCCCTGAGGCAATGAAGAGCTGGTGCAGGCACTGGTGTTTGTAAGCTGCCTGGAGCACTGTGGGAGCTCTGCCTTAGGCACCGGGGTGCCCCGAAAACCTGGGAAGCACACAAGGCCAGATGTACCACCAGATCTGCTTTGGAGCCAGTGAGCGAGCCATGTCTTACTGCGTTTGCATGACAGAACAAGAAAAGAAGGGTGATTTCCAGCCAGCTGACCTGGATTTCCACGCAGCTTGATGCACTGGCCCCTGTTAGGGATTCCTTCGGCGGTGTTGCCAGGGTTGATGATATGGCATTCGTATCCCGTGGGGCAGTGCAGAGGCTCATCGCCATCCTCAGTGGTACTGCAGGCCTCAGCTGGAAAAGAAGCCTGCAGGTCATGCACCTCAGCTTTATCACCCGCGGGTAGCCACAACACGATAACGTGGCCACCTCCTTCTGTATCTCCTCCCAGAGATCTCAGACTACTTTCCAAGCAAGGTTACCGTATGGCTGACAAATCCAAAGAAGCCTGGCAACACAGCTGAACCAGTTCACACCTTACATAAGAAATGACCTGTCTACCCCGATACGGGGAGTGCAGAGCAGCCCAATTACCTCCAGTGCCACCCTTCCCGCAGCTTGCTGTGCAGGGTCTGAGCGAGGGCTGGAGAGCAGTGAAGACAGACGACCTCTGCCCACCACGTTCTCACTGACAGGTGGTGCCTCCAAGCTGTTATTCCCTCAGATTAGAGCAGGTGTAAATCTGTTGTAACTAGCATTTAGGGCTGGGTGAGGAAACAGGGAAAAATGACCAGGAAACCAGAGTTTACTGCTTTTGTTCTTTGCTCCACACCCATTCACTTACTTACTGGTGAATTTAAACTTTGGATGTGACTCATGATGTGGTAAGGCAGCACCACCCCCTGTCACAAACATAGGCATTGATCACCTTGACCCCTGGTATCTAGCGAGTGTGGAGCAGAATAAGAAAATAAAGCAGGACTCACAGCCAGTATTTGTGTACGTTAAATATAGAGACTATGCAGGGACACTCCCCGCTTTCATTTGCTGGGATTTTAATCTCAAGGACTCCTGCTGTAAGTCTGATGCCATGACTGATGGTTCTTATTTCACTAATTGCTCCATTAAGCTGTGATAAAGGTGATAAAATGAGATCAAATAATATAAGCATGACCAGAATGGATGGGAAGGGACCTATTTTATCTTATTTCTGTCAGTGCTAGTCCAGTGAGCTGGAGGCAGAATTTTCTCTTGAAGAACTAGGAGTTTCCATAACAGACGAGAACCAAGGTCCAGTGAGTCTGGTACTACCTGTGTAAGACTGGACGTTAGAGAAATCCTGGCCAAGAATACAATAACTCTTAGAAGATTTTTTCATTATTGGAATTCAAAGCCTTTACAAAAGAGGAGAGTATAATTCTGCCCCTTTTGTATATTGGGAAACTGAGGCACACGGTGAGGAGACTTGTTCTGGATCTCCCTGTTGATCTTCTAGTGGCGCAGTGACTCTGAGCTCACTTTTTAAATGATTACATACTTAAAGGGAAAGTCTCTCCCAGGTGCTGATCTCCTCCTGCCGTGAATGGCACCTGCGGTTCCTCAGCTTGGCATCCTGCCCTTTGAGGGTAATGTCAAACTTGCGCTGCCCTTCTAGGTATTTGCAGTCCATCCCTGGCTCATAACTTCCTCTGACATGAATCAAAATTTCATGCACTGCCAACTGCTATTTAGGCATCTGAAAGAAGGGCAGAAGAGTTGAATTTTGCCTCTGCTCTGGAGGTTTTCAGAGAGCCAAATAAAACAGCCAAGCCCTTCTATTTTAGATGCAACACGATGGTCACTTTGAAAGCTCTGATGTCACCTCTGCACTGATGCTGTGCTCACAAACCTGTTGCTGCACAGCCTTTTGCACTTTCTGTCTTTAACGGGCAATTTGCTCACTTTCCATTCCAGCTGCTTGACTGTCTCTGCATGCATGAAATGGTGTTTCAGGACAGCCTGGAGCTCTTGGCTGAGACCAGTTTTCCAGAGAGGGTAATTTATTGGCACTACCTGTGTCTGACTAAAGCTGATCAAAAGCTGGAATAGCCGTTCTGTGAAGAAATCTAGAACTTCAGCCATATAGACTGGGAGTGTCTTGCAGAAAAAAAATCCTCTTCCCACCTCCCCACTCATTCCTTTTTTCATTTTGCAGAATTTGAAAAAATTAATTAAACGATACTCCTCTATGGAATTAATCCGAGAAGCCCAATCTGAACAGCAGTCCCCAGGCTTTGATGCTCCTAGCTCCATGTCAGTGTGACATATCTTCACAGCAGCTTGCCAGGGCTCTCATTCCGAGCAGCGTTTGGACACAAGGAACTGGAAAACAGTGGAATCCTCACCCTGAGGCAGTCTGTTCGGTGGGGCTGCTCCAGATCAGGACACCTCCAGATGCACATCTGCCCACAGTCTATCAGGGAGCTGGCAGAAAATCTATGTATGTTGACAAAGCTTTTTTTCTAAAAAAGATGTATTTCTATTTATTTCAAAAACAGACAAAAATTCAGTTCTGCAGAGTATTCCTAGTGCTCTGCTGTCTCCAGGCTTTCCCCTGTGTGGGCATTTTGTGCTGGTCTGGCAGATTTGATCAGGCTACCTAGATCAGGATTTCCAGCCATATCCATAAAAAGCAACTGATTTACAGCCCAAGAAACCAGCCCTCTTGCACAACACAGGGTTAATCCCATGGAAACTCCAGACAAATACCAGCAGCCCCAAACATCCCTGTCAAGCCTGTATGTGATGAATATATTACTTTCCAAACCAGTGCCTTTTGTGTAACAGTGTTCAATTACTCATACTGCAGAGAAGACGTTTAGTCAAATGTACTGTACCTTGTAAGACCTCCTCAGGGCCATCCAAAAGCCACCCGTTTCCTCCCAGCCAGCGGGGTTTGGGCTGAACCAGCCAGTCTAAAACTGTAAAAGACAGAAACAAGCAAACCACACAGTCAAGGAGAAAGAGCCCCAGAGCACATAGTTATTAAGACTATGTCACTGATTTTTCTCCAGCAGCCAGTGATGAGGCTGCCAGGCTCCTGAAGGATGGATTTGGCTGGCAGTTTTGTAGCAAGATATTTATATTCGTGTTCCCATTGTCCCAGCGGTGAAATAACCGTGGATGTTATCCAGGGCCCCAGGATCCTGGTGTCATAAAGGCAAAAGCAACTGTTATTTCTCATCCTCTTTTCACATGGCATGGATGAGATGAGATGGTTGTAGCCGCCTGGCTTCAATGAGCACTTCCTCGGATTGGAGTTATTTCTTTTCCTGAATATATACTCCCAGGAAAAGAACTGGCATCAAAAGATTTCTGCCATTTGTACTGGTGGAAATTTTGCAACACCCACTGACCTTAGAAGAGTTCCCCTCTCTTGATTCAAGACTCATCACACCTTCAGCTCCAGAAAATCAGAGCTTCGCAATTGAACTTTCATCCTCGACTCACACTGAAACATGTCCTACCTGAGACCAGAGGCACATGGGGACCGACTACCATGATTTCTACATGTCTCCTGACATTTCTCTCTATTGCAGCTGGATCGCTGGGTCCACCCTACCTGGCGGTGGCTGTACGGACTCCAGGCAGGCATAGATGCAGCCGTTGTAACAGCAACGCTTGTGCCTTTCGCACTCCGAATCCGATCGGCAGCTGGGCACCTCGCAGGCTCGGTCGGGCAAGGTCTGGGGCGGTGGAGGGCAGCGGTCGTTCTTCTGGTAGTGGGCACTGTGAGAATGAAGAGGGTACTCATAATCCTTGCAAAGAAAAGAAAAGGAAACAAGGTTTGGCATGAGGCGAATACCAAACACCCCGTCAGTTAAATAGAAGAGGGAATTCCCAGCAGCCTTCAAGTACTCACTAGGCAGGAGAATTCACTGCTCACTTCCCCCGGCCCTGCCTTCGATACACTGAAGAGAGAGTTATATGACCTCGTACCTAGCACAGTACTTTGGCAACATAAAACGAACTGTGGGCCTAATTTTGTAATTAACATTATTGTAATGGCATTGAGGAGGTGAAGATCCCTAAGATGACTTTTGCACTGGTCTTGGAAATAGAGAGAAAGATCCCAAGCATCATCATGACGAGCACCTTAAAACATTTCCATGGTAAAACAGTCAAAAAAAATACCATTGTACTTTTTAAGGTTATGATGTCCCCAAAGAGCCCTGCAGCTAATGTCCTGGGCAGTGACTACCCATCTCCTGAACAGGCTCTTTCTCCCTTTGTCACCTTCTCGACCAGCACATAGAGGGAAGAGGTGCAAACACTTTCAGGCTTTCCAATATGAGGTCCTGGGCTGTTAAATTAAAGACCTTTTCTAAAACACGATATGATCTGGGTGAGCTTTGTGTGGGTGACAGCAGTTTAATCATAAGGAAAATGAGACCGTGACCAACTACAGCAGAAAGAGCCCAGCTGTTTATTGCACGCCAAAATGACATGGGAGTTTTAAAGTGGATTAACAGGCCCAGGATTTTACCAGAAACATTTATAAGAGGCGGCATTTAGATAATATGATTCATACTGATGGCATTTTAGCAAGAAGCCAACTCCCTCTGTCAGAGGGAAGCTGGTGAACCAGCCAAGCCCATTCCTTTCTCACCTGTGGCTAAACGATTCATCTCCAGGCTTGAGCTCCATCCCCCAGAGCAGTACAAAGTACTCAGAAAGGGCAAAATTCAGTGCGCAGATTTATTAACCCACATTAATAAGCTCTAGTCAAAGCAAAAGAGGGATTTTGAATTTGCGCTTTTAGCAGAGATCAGCATCTAGCTGAAGGTATAAAGCGAGAGCTGCCATGTGCTCTCTAGCAGGCCGTTTGGTTCGAGTCCCTGTATATACTTGGACACATCTCTGCTGCGTTTCAAAATCAGTGACAAACAACTGGGGTTGTTATTGCAAGAAATAACGTGGTGCAACTGTCCTCGAGGGGGTGTCTAGGAAATTTCACTGTCAGGCTGTGGAGAAATTTGGGGTGAGACTAATATCCTTCTTCATCTAGGTGCTGCTGCATCCTCGCTGTTGATGCACTTGAACAGCTCCTGTGGAGCACGGCTGCCTTTGCAAAACAGCATGTTGCCACAGGCACTGCCCAAGTAAATGTCCTAGGAGAGGCCCAAGGATGTATTTTACCGACATCCAAAATCCACTGGCTGAACACTCCCTTAGTAGTCTGAGTACACCCAGCAGGGTTTGCAGCTAGAAGGAATAAATATTGACTGTCACTTAGATCTGGAACAAGATTGCTTGCCAAAACTTTGCCTTCCTTTCTCTGTCACTCTCTTTTTGCAGTTTTTCCTCCTTTTCTTCTCCAAATTATGCAGTCATCCGCTTCTGAAATACATGTGTTTTGGGCACAAAACACAGCTTTCCTCTTCCCTTTCTCTTTCCCTTTCCCTTTCCTTTCTTCTTTTCATCATGAGCCCTTCACTGGGGTGTTCCCGCCACAGGGCAGCAGCAGTCCCTGATTTTGGGGAGGTTGCTGCAGCCTTCCCCTCCCCAACCGGATCCCCCCCTGCACCTACGGACACACGGTGCCGGGGACTGCCTGCGTCCCCTGGGGTCCACCGCCCTGGGGACCAGCCGTGGCCGGCGGCCTGTGCTCCTCTGTACGACTGAGCAGCAACCAGTTATCGCAAACCGTGAAAAACAGCCCAATTCCCCATTCACTCGGAATAGTTCGTAATGCAGAAAATGAAGGCAATTCCGAGGGACACAAAAAGAAATAGTGATGTACGTTTGTGCTACTGATGTGAGAAGCGTTGCTTCCACGTTCTGCCGTGTATTGTACCCAGCGTGTGATCACACTGATAACGTGGCTGTTCCTTCATCGAAGCTAATCCCGCTTCTTCGTGCAATAGCTAGGGGGAAACAGAGAACAGCAAAGTTTCTCAGACACCCGGTTTCGCTGGAGCTGCAGCCCATGATCATGTAGGAGACACAGAGCAAACTCAGAATGATCGAAAGTTTTAATTTATGGAACCAGGTGTATGTTAAGGAAAATGCAATCCTGGTTATGTTACAGCTGGTAAATAATGTGTGTGTGTGAGAGAGAGAGAGAGAAAAAAAAAAACCCTGATTCCTAATATTTCTACAAATGACAACCTCACACCCTGTTCCCAGTATCAGCCAGGTCCTAATATGGGTAAAACTCTTTTCCTTCTGCTTTTTCCTCAGCTGTTTCCATGCACTGAACAAGAAACTGCTCAAAAACCCTTCAGTGAGGCTGTTTTGCAAAGAACTGATGGGCTGTTTGAAGCACCGGACAGGTGATGAAAAAATTGTTTCAAAATTTTGATGATGTTTTGAATTTTAAAGTGTAAAACAAGCTCTTAACACGTTATCCCTGTTCTTCAAAAAGCTGAAAACACTC
This sequence comes from Apteryx rowi, assembly GCF_003343035.1. Lineage (NCBI taxonomy): Eukaryota > Metazoa > Chordata > Aves > Apterygiformes > Apterygidae > Apteryx > Apteryx rowi. The sequence continues at coordinate 26,962 of NW_020451249.1, read as the reverse complement.
CAGCTTTGAACCAACATGTTTTTAAACTGAAGACATTTAAAATACAACTTATTTGTTGTTGTTGGTTTTTAAATCCAGAAAATGCTTGGACCAAGTATAATTTGGGGATATAAGATAGCATTTAACAGCAAATATTTCCAAACATTTCAATAGGTCTCCTTGTTCATGTGGGTGTCCACACTGGAAGGTAACAGTTTCCTGCTCTATTATTTGAAATGTCAGCTACAGACTGAAACGTAGGGACCAATATAATATTGGCAAATAACGGATACATCAAAAAATAGTTAATGCAGTTGTTTCACAAATGATTCACTCACCAAGAAGGCCAAATTACAATGAATAGTTGGCTCGATGAATGAGATTTCTGTTTGGGAACAATGTAAAATTTTCAGCCAAATAACTTTGTACCTAATGACCTCCCTGCTCATTCTCTCTGATCACTTATTGCTCTGAATCCCTTCTTTCAAAACCTTGTGGCCAAGAAAATATTTTTGCAAATTTGATCTAATAAAACTGTTGCCATAGGTTTATGTATGCTAAAATCCTAGTGGGAACCGGGATTCCCTCATTCACAGAACAGCCTGTTCAAGGTTGTCTCCAGGTATGGGTTACACGGTCTTTTTAAATGTTCTCCTAGGATTTGTAATTCAGCTTTGAGCACAGCTTGGATTTCTCAGTTCTACAGATTCTGGCAAATGTCAAAATTTTCTGCTTTTGAGAACATTTTTTAATTCAGGAGACAAATTGCTGTGGAGACTTATTAAGTCATTTTAATGACAATATCTGTATTAAAGATATCCAGAAACAAAGTAAAAAAGGGAAAAGTTCGGGGTTCAGCTGAGGAACCCTGGAAGCCACCAAAGATGACTAGGACAAATATGAATACAATCACTCACTCTCAACCTATATATCCAATAGAAACCAGGGGATGCCATCTGCCTCAGAAAAATCCCAGATCTCTGTTATATTATTTACTGCTGAAACTGGACCCTGGGTTTGTGTCAAAGCACAGTTTTCTGCTAATCAGCATCCTGCATGGCCACGCTGTGAGCTTACGCGTGAGGTTTATTCCCAGCCTCCGGTCCCCAGTTCTGCCCTTGGCAGGTGTTTCCAGTCAATGGCCATAAACCACCTTTTCTCTGAACAATAAGCAGTGAGGAGGAAGTTAGGGCCCTATCAAAGACCTGGCAGAATACAGAAGATCCTTAATGACGGACTTTGCGAATTTCAGATTGGAAGAGGACTGAATAATCTGAAAGAAAATATCAAAACAATAGGAATAATATTCTCCCTCTATTTATTCTGGATTAATACTTCTGGTGTCTGCAGTACTGGAAGGCTGTTGCAACATTGGGGTGGGCTCAAAGCTGCTTGACAGTGATTAGAGGACCAGAAAACAGGGAATATAGCGAAAGACTCATGTCATGAAAGGCCATGTATGCACATGGGTTTCAAAGGGGAGGCTGAGAGCTACTCTGCTCATAGGTTACTTGGGCACACGCTGAACAGAAATCTCATCGCAGGAGGTGTCCTGATCTGGTAGACAAAGAGTGTATCTAAATGTTGATGTATGACAGCTATCTGGAGAGTAAATAAGTTGTTGGAAGATCATTACAGCAGCCCTGAGGAACTCTTCACTTCTAGAAATCTTTAAAAGAATGCTGGATTTTTTCCTAAAAGACTCGATGTAGTTTCTAAAAGACTTGATGGGATAAATTCAAGACCCCTCCCCAGGTTTTCTCAATAGAAATGTGAGTTTCTTTATAACGAATGCAAGCCCGCTTGCTTTTATCAGTTAGCTTCCTCCCTCTGCCCTTTGGAAATGGTCCACAGACTGTGCAGGGGGCTGCAGAGCACCAGCTGCAAGTCACTGAACTTGATGAGTGTCCCTCTAACCGTAAAATATATGTATTTGCTAACAGCTGGAACCCCAGTTCCTCCATCCTACCGTGACTGCAAGTTTTTTCTACTTATTCGATTCCCTCCTCCCCTTCTCTGTTCCCACTTGACCCCTTCTCTCCAACCAACAGCCTTCATCAAAGTCAGTAATGAACCATTCCTGATCAGATCTCAAGCCAGTTCCTTGTCGTAATTCCTCCTCGTCATTCTGCTGCCGTCAGTTTGGTGGACGGGTTCCTCCTACTGCGGATTCCCATCTCCTGTTCTCAGTTCACGTCCTTCCCCTCGCCTCCTCGTAGAGCGCGTTCATCAGAGACCTTGCCCACGTCATAGTGGGGGTCCCACAGGGATGTCCGTGGCCCATCTCCCGTAACACCACGCTGTACTGCGAGTACCTCCATCTGTTCTCTCTCTATCCAAGTGATCCACAAATCAGCTGTTCGCCTCTGATTTTCTAACTGTAGGGAACATAGAGGGAAATGTAGGGAACATGCAAAAGAAAGCATCTCTCTGAGAAACAAGAGGGCCTGCCAAAACAGCCGATCTGCGGATAAGGGGAGGGAGAGCGGACTGCTTTCAAGGAGAAGGAAAAAGAAAGACATTTTCTGTTTTCCCTAAACAAAATGTTCCTGTCAATATGAGCAATTCTAGTTGAGTTTGCCAGATCAGGAGCACCTGGATTCACAGCTGCCAGAGAAAACATTCCTTTGAAGAGCTGCACATTGAAAGAAGAGGATATATCCTTAGGGGAGCGGGCTCTGTGCCTTTATAGAACACATTATCTGAAGATCAACATGTAAATACCTGTTCTACTCCTGTCTTACCTCTCTGGGTCATTTAATTTATAGCTCCTACTGAATTTGAGCTTTGCATCGAAAAATGATATAAGAGCATACTAATAAACACATTTTCCAGTCAGTGATTTAGCACTTCATCATTTCCCAGTTAAAATAGAAACCAGAAGATACTCTGTCCAAAGGGGGACTAAAATGAAGCAAATTTCTTGTTGGAAAATAACTGTGTACCTTTAAAATGTTAGTACAACTTTGCTGCAAAACTTCAAGGAGACAAACCCACCATATTTCATCTCATTCAGCACAGGCAAAACACATGTGCCACACTTCTGAGTCAGGAGTTACACAAACCAAATGTGTCTGTTCCCAAACAGATCACTCTGGATGTCATGGGCCAAAAAGCATCCATTTTAAACTAAAAGCCTTTGTAGGTGGCTGCAGAAAACAGGTGGAGAAATCCCCGCTGTGAAGCTGTTTATGGACACGCGACGGCTGGAGGTGCGATCCCACCCGAGCACGGGAAAGCACAGCGACTGCGGTTCTGCCTGAGCCGTTCCGGGGGCAAAAGCCTTGGGTCAGTGCTGGCTTCTAAGGGGACTTGAGTGGATTAATTCAAAGATTATTTTTTCCTTTTTAAACAGCAGGTCCTGAATGTCAAGCTAGTAAATTATTTTCCTTTTTTTTTTTCCTTTTCTCCATGGTGATCGCTGACAGGCTCTTTTGGCCCACACCAGAAGGAGATCCAGCTCCATCCCTTTCTCCACTCGCAGCAGAGTTGGGAACTCGGGTGGCAGCGTTCGGGACCACCCGGGAGCGTACCACATGGCTGGTTTTCCCCTCTAACACACTAGGTCAGGCACGGCAAGCGCTCCGCTGCCTCCTGGCTACCTAGGGATAACTGGAGCCTCTGCAGCTCAGTTGCTGTGGGGGTTTTTTGCACAAAGCCTCCTGCCCTTTGCCGGGCTGTTCTCAGCCGTGATGGCCCGAGGAGGTGAATACGGTTGGTGCCAGATGACAGTGCAGGTCTGCGGAAAGGGAGCGCGGGCAGGCAGCGCTGCCGGGCACCTGCCTGGGCCGGGCGGCACGGGGAGCTGCTGCCGCCGGGGACTGAGCGAGGAAAGGCAGAGCCACGAGCAGGGGTTTCTCCCAGCAGCTCCTAGCGTGATAGGCATGTTACGCTGTGCCTCCGGAGATTTCGGCGCTCCAGCGATTTACACAACCCCGGGGAACGCCACTATATGCTATCCCTATAGTACACAATATCACTGGGAGCTGGAGGCACTTGCCCAAAGTTACCCCAAAAGCCAGCGGAGGAACTGGGCAGGCAACCCTGCTCCCTGCCCTAAGTAATGAAGCACAGCACCTTCTTTTCAGTAAACCTGTTCTCACACATGTAGTTTTGATGCTTACAGTCACATTCCCCCTCTCTCCATTCAGGCTTCCCTTGTTGCTCTATGGATTTTCTAGGAGAAGCAGGGATTATCGCAGCACCAGTGTATTTCTCGCTGGCTGAAGCCTGCCTTTATCTACAAGTTTCCCGTTGCAGCAGCTAGGTGGCAAAAGTTTAGTACAGCTTGGGAAACTTAATGCAAGCCTGTCACAAAGAGACAGCCTGCAGATTCAAACTCTTCTTACTCTAAAATGATACACTGGATGTAAAGAATCCCCCCCATTTCACAGCAAACACCCCCAGTTCCCCCAAACAGCCCCGCTGTTGGCTACTTACATCATATTTTTCCGTCATTTTCAGATGTAAAGCACGTTTCCAGAGATTCCTTGCACAGCCCGAATCTGGGAGTAAAACTAAGACACACAAGGCTGCAGCGACGATTTTTTTACAGAAATGCATCTCTGACAGCGCCCTGGAATCCATTTTCCCAATGAGAGATCAAACACGGAGCCCAGCTTTCCAGGATCCAGACGATTCAGAGTCTTGGCAGGGAGGGAGAGAGACGGAGAGGGAGGGAGAGCGAGGGCTGATCGCTGGAGAGAGCCGCTTTTTGCTGCGCAGCTTCTGGGAAGGGAAAAGGGGAAGGAAAAAAAAAAAAGGAGCCCACAAGCAGAAGCCAGAAGCTGCTGTTGAACTTCCTTACTCCAAGTTAGATCAGGTTCTCAGCTCACATGTTCACACAAAGCACATGCTCTCCTTGAATGATAGATGGAAAGATTATTTGGAAAGATTATTTTTAGACCTTTGTTCCCAACATCTGGCATCCTCAGAGAGCCCCATTCAAAGCCAAGGCATGGGATCAGATGACAGCTGCCGCAGGGGGAAATAAAGGTCTTGGAGGGGTGGGCTCGGCAGCTCCTAGCAAATAGCTTGCCAAAAACTCTCCGAGCAACTTGGTGCTCCCTTTGTGTGCTTCCCACTGTGCCCTGAGCTGCGGTTTTGGATCGTGTTTGGATCATGTCACAAAGTGATAACTTCATACGAAGACTACTCGAAGGAAATGATTTTAAAACGTGATAAATATGCAGAGCCTTCAATTAAACCAAGCTGACATTAACTTTCTGCAAGCGATTTCAAAGAAGGGGAATATGTGGCCATTAGGGAAAATGAAATCCATAAGCATGGGTGGGGAACAGGGAAGGAAGGTGCTTTGGAAATGACATGACCAAATGGAAAGTGAGGAAGGGGACATGAGTCAGCCTGTGCCTGACAATGGGACGGATGGGGAGACTGGACGTAGGGTGTTGGACACCTACGTGAATATGCAGGCACCCAAGTGCCTCAAGAACAAGAATGACCTCATGAAATCAGACTGAAAGCATCCAGCACCCTGCCTGGGGCAGGGGCCAAAAGCAGGTGCCAAAGGAAAGAGAAGAGAGCAGGGCAACTGTTATATGCACATATATGTGTGTGTGCATATATATATATATACACACTCATACATATATATATATGTATATGTATATAATGTATACATGTCTATACTCTCTCAGCCTCCAGTCACATGCTGCTCCTGAGGCAAAGGTGAGGGTGGGTATTTTATCACCCTCTGTGAAGGATTTCGCCTCCATCAGCCTGTGCAGATCCCACCTGCAATGAAGGACGAAACGGACCCGCGTAGTTATGCTACGCCTGAGCACTAAGTCCTGCTTGCCTTCGGTTTGCCCTGGGCGTGCAGCTCCACTCCTTAGCCCAGGCAGAGCAGGGTGGAGGCTTGCGGGATGCACTGGATTTACTGCATGACTCCTGTAGGATGGGCCTGCACAGGAGCGCTGCACAGGTCAGTACTCTGTGGACAAATACGCAAAAAACTTCCACTTCTTCCTTACATCTGAAAGCTGTGATAAGTCACTTTGAGTCACGCCTAAGTGTCGATAGCAGCAGGTATCTGGTAGCCAAAGGATTTCTTCTTCAAACGTGCTGGAATATGATGATGGGAATCCGAAGAACAAGTGAGACTCAGGTTTCAAAAGCTCTGTACTTAAGTGAATACCTTTGAATTATTTAGACATAAGAGGTTTAAAGGGTTTCCAACAGTAACTGGGCTTTGAGACAGTTCTGTCCACATCTCTGTTGCTGTAGAAAGCTCCTTAGCAACAAAAGCTGCTCACTTCATGGCAGAGAATTTAATTGGTAAGAAAAGTCAAGCAGGAGCTGCTGCTCTGGGAGGAAAATTGGGGAAGAAGGGCGAGGAAAGAGGAGGAAGAGTTAAATTGAGACATAGAGGGCCACCTCTCTCCCCTAAACCTCTCTCACAGCTGCAGCCATGCCGTGGAGGCCCTCCTGGGATCGGCAGACACTGCACCGCGTTGCTGTGCCTGCGCATGGAAGTCCACGGCCTCCCACAGGACAGGAGTGTTCCTCCAGCAAGCGTCTCGGGGGGATTTCTAAGGATTGCTGCTCGCTCCATTGGCTCGCTAGAAAGGAAGAGTATTATCGGTTGTTCTCCCTTCTCCAGCTATCTCAGCCCTCGTTATTTTGGGTAACGGAGAGGTGACTGCAGATAATCACAACCCATTGATGAAATGGCCATATATCGCTTTGTGTTGCATATTCTTTATCACTGCTTGATCCATAGGTTGCTCCTGCAGTAACAACGATAGTTGTTCCTTACAGTGTGGGCAGGCTTTTGGGGGGCTGACAGCATCGGGGGATCTCACGCCACGAGAGTTTCAGGCACAGACCAGTCCAGGGAGCTATCTGAGCGGAAGAGCCCTCCAGGGCGTACAGGTTGCACCTCCCTGCCACCGTCCTGCTGAGATGAGCGTATCGGCAGAAGACCCAGCTCCGAGTCCCTGTTACATGCTCTGCACCATCTTGCTGGTTCTTCTTTCTCCCAGAGCTGCCCTCACACTTTTAAAACAGGATCTATCTTGGTTTTCCTTTCAACAGGCCATTTCCCTCAGGTATCTTATTTCTCCTGCATTCAGTGAGGGCCAGCTCATGTTCACAATTCGGTCTAAGGCTACGCAAAGTGACCAAAGCATTAGCTTCAGATGAAGGCAGAACTCAGCACCTACCAGTCACCATCATCTCCACCCCAAACTCACCTACATTTTGGCTGAAATCAGCAGCCGGGCAGGAGCTGTGAAAGGCGCACCCAGGCAGCTTTAGCAGAGAGTTCAGTACATCCGTATCACTGATCTAAGTCTTCTATTTGCGGCTTTATTTGTTGTTGCTCAGAGCTTTGTCTCACACAACAAGATGTCTCCAATTTTTTTTAAGAACAAATCTCCCTTGTCTGTTGCAATTATTAATATCTGCACCTTGATGAAGCATCTTTCAGACACAACTGGCAGCTACCACTAATGTCCTGACTCCTGTGTTGTAAGGTGACAAATGACAAGGCTGGCTGCGTAGAATAAACAAGTGTTTTTTATTAGAGTATTCCCACTTAATTTACGCTTTTGTGCTGATATTTCACTGATCTGTTCTCTCGCTGAAACCCCAAACAGCATGAAACAACAACTGTTCTCGATAAATCTCCCTAATTTCATTTTTTTGTTTGTTTCATATACTTGCAGTCTAGATTTGGAGCAACTAATTCTGAAGATTAATAGCTAGTACATAAAACCATTTACTAGCCTTTCTTTTGGCAGATATGCAGCTTTGACATTTACCCAGGAGAAACAAGAGTCTGTACATTACAGTTCTTGGACTGTATGCCGAAAAAGTGGGAATCCTCCTGCATTTCCTCTTTTCAGCAGCTGGCATGGACTTTACATAAAAATGAATGTTGGTGTTACAATACTTAGGCCTCACGCACACAACAGTTTTCATTTTAACTTCTCAAAGGACCACATGCAATGCCTGGACTGGATTATCCCTATTTTCATGTGGGGAAACTGAGGCACAGACTAGGCTATTTGCTGAGCATTGCAGCAGATCTACACGCACATATATATATATATATATATATATATACGGATATATATATACGGATATATATATACGGATATATATACACGGATATCCAAGCTCACTCCAAGATTGCAGGAACAGCAGGGTAGCCAAGCTACTAAGACCAGCCTGATTTATTGCTCAGCCTTCAAGACCCAAGCTCTTCCCAAGCATCTTTTCACCGCATTGCTTAGCTGGTATCACGCACTGGGTTTATGCAGTATCAGCGCAGCCCAGATTAGATGTTCTCCTGCCTGCATGACCAGACTGCTGGACTTATCAGTGCTGTAGACTAGGCCAGGGCCCTTTGTCTGAGTGCACTAAATTCACGTTCAATAGCTAATTCTTCATGCCACCCAGTTCCAGTCCTCGCATATTTCTGCCTCCAGTTTGTTTTGGACACTAGGCAGGGGATTTTATCTTTTTTATAGAGTTAGGAAAAACTGGAAACACTGGAAAGACAGTATATTTCTCAGCTTTTCAGAATTTTCTTTCTCCTGGTTGTCCCATGGTGGGGCTGTGCCTTCACAAGCCATCTGCAGAACAGCTTTATCCCATTTCTTAGCCTCACTGCCCTCCTCTTTTGGAGCCTCGTACATACCTAAAACAAGAGAAAATCTAGCTCACCGGGTCATGGAGGCTTCCTGCTCCTGCTACAGAGATTCGTGTTTTGTAAAATTCACTCTTAAACAGCCTATTCTGGAAAAAAGAAAAGAAAAGCAGCTTTGACTTTCTAAAGAATTTCTTGTTTATCAAAGTAGTTCTGGGCAGGTTTACGGCTCCAGCTACTAGTGTAAAGGATTCTTAGCAGCTTGTGAAGTAATTATAGGAATCAGGCACAAATACTTAGGAAACGAGTCACTGGCAATAATTAGAAGTTTAAAAGGAATATCCTCTAGCTTCCTTTATGATTTGTTAAAGGTCTTTAGTCTAATGACTTTACTGATAACCAGATTTCTGGGTTGTGTTACTTTAAGTGTTAGGTATTTAACGACGAACGATGCTTTTAAAATTGTTATTACAACAGACAGAGATGCCTTTTTCTGTAGAACTACATCTTATCTATACACAACAGCTGGACCATGATCATATACTCTAAGCAGAGCTACTCCATATAAAGCTGCTGTACGGCTATTCCACATGCAAGGTGGAATAAGTGATGCAGGTATATGCACTGGGAATGTGCAGTACATCAATAAGCCAAGATTTCTCTGCTTCAAGATTTGTGGTGCAGGTCCTCACACAAAATTCCTGCGGCTTTCAAGGATGTTAGACGAGACAGCTTCACACGTCATCCCTGAGCAGAGTCACCTTCTGCGTGCAGATCTGTGCAAGTTTCCAGTCCCTGAATGGCTTCAACAGGGCAGATTCTGCAGTAACATAAATTGCAGTCAGGTGACAGTAGGAGAACGTGGCCTAGACTTGAGTGTATCCCCAGGACCTGTGAAACGTTCAGCATCACTCATTATAGCACAGTGAAGAAGAGCTGAGGGAGATGTATCTGAATAGCAGGACAGGCACTCTATCAGGCTAGGAGAACAAAATCACTTTTGGAACCAGGATTCATGCTGCCCGCTTAGAATGAATTAAGTAACGGTTTTAAAAAATGTTCTCTGGGAGGTTCTGAGTGAAAGTCAAGGGTTGTTTGTGCAGCCATGGAAAAATGTCTTTATGCAGCCAAAGACAAGTGAAGTAGGTCAGTCCAAGCCAAGATTTCCCCTTTCCCAGAGGAAAGATCTGACTCTTGGAAAAAGATTATGTCAAAGAGAGAGTTTCCTCAGAGCACACAAGTCTTACTCCATTCCGGCAGCATGGGGTGACTCATTTTAGCTTGATATAATCACAGTACCTTCATGCCAGGGTTTGCTGCAATTCCTTATCTGTAAAGCTTACAGGTCTGCTGTTTTCTTGCTGGCCCTGTATAGGTCCCTTTGCCAAAAACAAAGGGGCAATGGTTTTCTGGTGGTTAATCAGGATAGAGACTGCTGATATTACCTGTACCAATATGAAAGAAAGGCTACAGCATGTTCTGCCTCCCACACATCTGCAAATACAGCTGCCGATGGCCAGCCTGCGGGGGCCTGCCTGACGTACCGCACGGGCTTGGGAAATGGGTTCACGTGTCCTGGGGGAGACCTGAAAAGTCTGCCCTGGGATCAGCAAAGCGTGCTAGAGCACTTCCAGACCTTCTTGTGCGTCAGATACATCAGGAAAACATAGCCACAACATTGACTGCAGTGACACAAAAAGAAGCTAATACTCCTCCCTGCCCTCTCTGAAGGCTCTGCCCTGAGGGCTTATCAGTCAGACTCCCACTCGGTTTTAGGAGACCAGCAAAAGCAAAAGCAAGTAAACAGAAAGTGTTTTTGTTGTGGATGTGATCACAGCAAATCATTGCCCTGATCCAGCCTCCATCAGCCAAATCTGTCACTTGAAATGCAGGGAAACGTACGGGAAGTGCTGTACTTCCCAGCAACGACGCAGACAGCATCGCTTGTATCTGTATAGTCATCCCTCCAACCCGGCTTTTGCGTAAGTCTTCCTAAAGCAGCAATATTGTAATCATTACTTTTTTCTAGTCTAAGACCCCAACCAGTGACTGGGATTACTCACTGCGTGGACTAGCAACGAAAGGAGTTCCTTGCCAAGTGTGTAAATGTGATAAGCAAACAAGTGAATAAAAGAAACTCCAACATCTCTGTGGAGTAACACGGACTGAAGATGATCTCTTATTACACAGAGTGCAAACAAGCACACTTCCTCACCCAGGGGTTATTTTAGGTGCAGCCCTACAGGAAGACACCAAATCTTGTTTTTCAGCACGGACTCGTTCCTCCTCTGAGCAGGAAAAGCTGGCCATTGTGTCTGTGCCAGATGTTTGCTACCACCGGACTCCAGTGGGAATTTATAGGATGAAATAAAAGATCAAAAGCAATGTAAAACACAGACAGGTGATTCTCTTTAAGCATCTGGCCTCAAGCCCTCATAGATTCTGGCACAGGTCTAAGTTAAGTGGTCCCTATCCATTTGGAATGGCCTATAAAGAAGAATATAAAGTGTTTCTACTTTTAACTGGTTTTATTGCATATGAGAGATAATTTAAGCAGAATGTTATTAGAGAAGCACTCTCATGAACGCTGCATCCCGCTAACAAAATTAGCAGGAAGTCTTAAAACAGACGATCAAAACATTATATTAATTATAAGGGGGAAAGGTACTTGGTGGGGGGAAGCGGGCTGCCTTTCTGCGCAGCGGGCAGCTGCCGCCACGCACTGCGCCCCAGGGAAACTGCCGGGAAGCCCAAACAATTCCTCCGGGTGGGACTGCCCAGAGCCGCGGTTCTTGCCCACACGCGCCCTCCTACGAACACAACGTTTCCTTCCCTCTGGGGCGTTGTTGTCCCAAACTCTTTTGTCTCCGAAGAGGCCTCTGTGAGCAGTCAGTGCTCTGGCAAGGGAGGCGGGAGAGCAGGGTGAGGGGCTGGGGGCAGAGTGTCCTGCCTTACAAGAGTGTCCTGCCTACACCCAGAAACAGTAACTGCATAGATAAAGTGCCTGTCTGCGGCACCTGCAATCACAGAATAAGGCAGATGAAGGGCCAGTTATATACATATCACCCTTGTGCTTGCATATGGTTTCCTTTATGCAACCTTTCACCTCAGCTTCCTACACACTATTAAAAATTAACTCTCTCATTCTTTGCTGTGGCTGCTCTGAGGCAATGAACATTTTGGCAAGGACCATAAGTGATTTTCCAGGTCCAACCACAAGGCAAATGTCTTAAGAGCTCTGAGAAAGCCAGGGCTCCTTACGTTAGCTCTGAGCACATCCTCCGCAAGCGTGGTGTTTATACTTGGCCTCCAGCATGTGTTGATACTCTCCAGAATAGCTGCTAATGTGCAACTTGAGCTGTGCTTCCGACATACCGCAGCCTCGGTGCTCTGCATGAACCAGGAGCCGTGCGGGGAGCGGTGGGGCGGAGAGCATCGCTGCAGCCCTGCGGGGAAACAGAACCTTGCCGTCAGTAATCTTGCTCCAGAATTTCTTAAAAGCGATCCAAGAAATTTTGGAGCCTGAGAGTCACATTTGATGTATCATCCCATTGCTCTTAAGCAGTTTGCTAGGAGAAGGCAGATGGATTTTCTTGTCTTCTCTTATCCCAAGAGCAGGGTTAAACAAGCTATAGAAAATCCCACTTGCCTTTGACTTCTTGAGAAAGAAGGTCTTATCGAAAGCTGGTTGACGATAGGCAGCAGTAGTTCGCATTGTTGCAGACTGGGCTTATCTGGGAGTCATTAGTCATCAGTATCTTATCCCTTTTATGTCTTTAAGCAGTGTCTGGAAGTCAGTACACGTGTTCCCACCATCCACCTGGTCTGATGGGGACATGCAGGCTCTCTGCTAACTAACAGCTCTGATGGACACTGCTACACGGGCCAGATCTCCTTCTCCACTGACTTCTGGGTGCCCAGGAAGAGATTTGAATTTGGCTTCTGTCTTCGTGCTCTCCCTAAGCAGTCTTTTGAATTGTCTCTTGGCTTGGGCTGCAAGTATAATTACATGTCATCCCCAAATCAGAAATCAAGCTATGTAAAACTGGCATTACAAAGGCAAAAACCTCCTGCAGGAAAGGCTTCCAAAAATGAAGTTTGCTGACAACCACACATGTACTTGAATACCTGGGGATCAGCCTTCTCCAAAAGCCCAGATTTTTATAAGCTTCAGTGTGACTGGCAAACATGACAGACCTCAGCTACTATCCCTTCTGATGTACCTCTAATTAAGAGATACATGTCTTAGCTTACATCTTGGCCAATTTTGTTTCTTCAGCTGAGCAAGGCACTTTCTTGGTTGCCAGACATAGCTTATTTTTTTTATGAAGGTCCTGGAAGAAGTATAATGTAAGGGGTTTCCTCCCCTTGCGTCTCCATGTGAGGTCTCTGCGTAATGGGCCTCAACAGAAAGGTTTAGTATTCCAGCTGAATTCCTTCTGAACAGTTCAACAGGCTGGGAGAGATACATGGAGAGTTTCCACCTTTTATCTCGGCTCAAAACTTTCCATCTGAATAGAGTCTCCTTAATGGGAAAGTTATTGTCCTCCAGTGAGCTGCTCATTTTTGGGATGACAGTAACTTGCATTTTGTCACAGATGTTGCCTATTACCGAGTTTCCCATTCCTGACATAAAGGGGAAACAGGAAGGTACTTTCGACGTGCTGTGCCTCAGCCACAGTCAATTGCCGGTTTGCACGCTTTGCCACAGTCAGCTTGCTTCCACACTCCACTCTTGTGCAGCGGCTTTAAAGCTTTCAGGCAAGGAAGAGAAAGGAGAACTGAGAAGGATGAGGCCACGTTTACATTATGGGAAAACAACAGCAGGAGAAATGGTGACATCTCTGTTGCAAAGTCAATGTTTTGAATATCGCACGGAGACATCAGCAACGGGTGTCCCTGTTTCTGCAGCAAAACAATCTGAATCTTGTTAGCTAAGCACAAAGCAAAAACTCTCTAAACACCCTATTAGCACTAGGCAGAGATTAAAAGCAGTGCTAAAAAACAGATTGTATTACAGACCTGGGTTCTGTCATTACTGAGCACTGAATGTAGCCACAGAAAATGGTCACATCTCTGACTCTCATGAGAGGACATTCCCAGCTCTGCATGAGACAGTTGCTTTTGCCATTCACCACGTGAACTTTATGCGTTGGAAAACATTTAGTTCAATTTTAGTTCAATGTTCTAGTTAAATATTTCATAAACATAAGATAATATTTATATATAAATATTAACCTCCAACATGTTTCTTGTTTGTTTATAGCCCCCTTTCTCCCCCTGAAAAGTCATGGAAAAACATCATCAAATCTATCTAGAGCTGCTTGGTACATTACAGCTCTTTCTAATGCTGGCTATTTAATACCTGTAGAGAAGGTAACAGGCTTGCCAGGTATCGAGTTTAGATTTATGCTCAAGTTTTGCCCCACTTGGCAACATCGTTGCTCCATCGGGGTTCACTTGTGTGAGATTTCCAGTGCCCAGCAATTCTGGACATGTTCCAGTGCAAATCATTTCTGCAGTGCATGCAGTTATATATTTTGTCCAGTCTGAAATATGGCAACCATAAGTCCTCTGTGAATAGGTATCTAATTAGCAAGAGCAGGAGAACACGCTCTAAGTATCAGAGAACATTTCACCCGCCAGTCCTACGGGCCAATTAGGCTGGGGTGGACTTTGTGCTGGCTAATGTCCATGGAATCACAAATGGTGAAAAACCACAGCAGGCTACACCGAATGGTCTGACAGAGGCATCGAGACAAGGGGCCTGCCCCCTGCATCAGGCCATGAGACACGTCTACACAGAGAGTCATGTGATGATCAACACCCTTGTTCAGGCGTCAAACAGGCCAAGGTCTCCGTCTCCTCCTTGTCTGCTGAAGTTCCCAGCATTGTGGCTTGAAAAGGGGATCAAGGGAAAACGCTGTATCTCAGGCAAAAATCAGGAATAAAATAAGACCCATAAAACTATTATCAGGACACTCCAGAAGTAGCCAGGCCAAACTAGAACATCTAGCCCCACATTCTGGGGCTAGATGTTCATTTCAGCAGGTTTCCATAGTGTGGGATAAACATTTGCAGTTGACTTGGCTTGAATTCCAGATACCTTTCCAAGTCTGCCTGTCTTTCAAGGCCATTAACCTATTCATGTGTGTACATTCAGCCCCAACAAATCACTTTCTGTGCTTAGGCATCTCAAAATAGCTGCATTATTCCACCACTCACATTTCCTGCATTCTGATGGGGTTTAGGGGGCTGGAGAGAGAGAATAGTTGAATATTCAAATACATTTTCATAATATCTCTTCATCTGCTCTTAGAATTCTTGAATCTGATTTTTTTCCAACTTATATCCAGCAAGCCCTTTGGCAAGAGAAAGCTCAGATGAGGCTTGATCCCTTAATTACATTATTGGCAGACTGTGGCATTCCTTTGTTACTTTCTTGATCTAAATCCCCCAAACAACTGCAAAAAGGAGAATGGTGGATTAATTCAATCATAGCTTCTTGTGTGGTTAAATACCAAGTCCCTTACTGTCCACGTACATTTGGGTGCTCTGAACTACATCTTCTCCACCTGGAGTGAAAGGCCTTCCACTGTATGTTTTCTACCTTCGGACTTTATGGCAAAACCTGATGCTGACTGAAGCCCATGTGTCGGGAGTAAAAGGAGACTCGGTAGCCTGGAGAAGAGGATTCATAGCATTTCTTTATCCCACGAACTGCTTCAGAGCTAAAACAGCAAGACTACTTCAGCTGATGGCTAAAGGACTCCTTCCGCAGCTCCTTGGAGCAGCCCTAGCACAGCAAGGGGTCCTTGTCAGGAGGATGCACCGGAACAGCTAGAGTCAGTGCTGGGTCTCCCAGAGGAGAGCACGGAGGTTTGCAAGCCCGACATTCATTTTTTTGCTGAGCGTGTATGTGTATGTAGAGGGAAAATCCTTGTCACGACACGATAATGGAGACAAATGCCGTACAAAGCCTTTCATCTGGGGCTTCAGTTCAGCAGAACCTGCAGTTGCTACAAACTTTCTGTCTCAGTTAACTCAATGCTTCTGTCAAAAAGCCCAGGACATGCTGTTTGTAGCAGGGCAGGCTTATTTTTCTGTGCAGACTTAAACAGCTGTTTCAGACTGTGATTGAAAAGTTATGGCATTTGCAGTTGAGCTTTCCCAGACTCTTAACTGAAATATAACAGTGGAAGCGTTAGTTGTGTCTCTTCATCTCTGGACACATCTCCCTCAGATGGGAGGCCTCTTGTCTTTGTCTCAATGGAGTGAAATCACTCTTCTCCTACATTTACGAAGAGTCTGCATTAGCTTTGTAGAAAATCCACCTAGCTCCACCTGTAGCTCTAGCTCTCTGCTTTGGGAGCTTGTTGTCAGCCCTAAGTCTCAGTCAGCCTTTGCAAACCAAAGTAATTATTTGTTCTGAACATAAGACTCAAATGGGCTAGAAACAATTTGCACTCTCTGCATAGCTCTTTACTTGACGATTACCATCTGGAAGACCAAATGGGCCTGCTTCTAGACACTCCAAAGCAGGTCCCTACCTCCTACAAACATCTTCCAAAAGATTGCTTGACCAGAGAGCTCCTTCATTCTCTGTACTCGTTTCCGTGTCAACATTGACAAAGCAAGCTGCAAAACTCAGTTGAAGTAGGATCTTCCCCAGCTAATAGCTTAGGATTCGTTGCTGAGCTTCCTCAAGGAGAAATCTTGTTTGGAGCTGTGGTCCTGAATTCTCACTTGTTTTTTACACTGCCTGTTACTAAACTAAACTGGCATACTTAAACATCTCAAAAATCAGCTCATGTACAGTAATTGTGAATTATTACAAAGCAACTCCTCATCCTCAAAGGTCTATCAAGGAAAACAGATTTAAGCAGTTTGAAGGAAGTTACTCAAATTAAGGGAGAGTGAAGACTCATAATCCACTCCTGCAGTCTACACTACAGAAAGGCATGCCAATACTCATGTGAAAACTTTGGAATTTGGGTCAGAAATTCTATAACTTACAGACAAGTCACACATGACCTGGCACAGCAGCCAAGCTCCTACAGTCTTCCTCACTCTCTTAGGAAGAAAACATGCTGCTCCCCCTCCTCTGACATCAATTTACATTTATAATTACATGTAACATGACGTCATCCTGACGGCTTTGCAAGTGATTATTTCCTACGAGATTGGCACAGATAATAACTGAGAATATAAGCAACTTCCTTCAGCTGAATAACTATTTGCAAGATCAGCCCATTAGTGAGGGTGGCAGCCAGCAATTTCCAAGGGGCTGCTGGGACAAACGCAGAGTCTCAGGAATGCACACGCGAACACATTAGACACAATATGTCCATTGGAGCAGTGACTCATTAAACAAAGCAGCTTCTGGAAACATGCAGAAAACATGTTCAGCAGAGGAACAACTGACTGCTTTACCCCAAATAAGAGGATTCACTATTTTAAGTTGCCACTGCTTACAAAGAGGCCACCTAAAAATGTACATTTCAGATGATAATACTCACTTTTACTAAAAATCTTTTCCATTTTGGCAGGTATTCACAAAACCAAATACCAATACATTTCCTCAGCTTCCTAGTTTCCAGGTAAAAATCCTATGAACTTCTACTCTGCCTAGCCTGGAAATTTTGAATACTTGGGAGACAAAGAGTGTGCTGACCAGTTTCATCGCAAGACATTTTGGCCAGTTTCACCTTCTCCTCACTATATGCTAGCCCAAAGCGGTTTAAATTTCCCAACTCAGTGGAGAACAGATGTAGAAAATAATTTCTGGTTTCTTTGAAACATGAGCAGCATATTTTTGATTCAGGGCTTTGTAAACTAACCCTTTACAGATCTGAGGTTTGCAGCCACCAGGAAAAGAGGGCCCTGCTGATCGAACATTAGCGAGTGCCCTGAAGCACTGTCCTGAGGACGAGGGGTTACTGGCGAAACCTCAGAGATGTGGAAAGGGCCCCGAGGAGCCCCACTGAGCCTGCAGATCCGCAAGAAATCTTGGCCTTAACCCTACATATCTTGGGAGATGAGTAATGTCTGTACTTCTGCTGCTGCTGTGGCCTAACAAATGCCAGGCGAACTGGCTAGCTCATTACCGTGCCCGGCATGGGACTGATGCAGCTCCCACTGGAGCCAGCTGGAGTCTTTCCATTGGCCAAAGTGGGGGCGGATCGGCCCCACTGCTGCTGTTGTTTATCCTTGTATGGTGCCCACCGCCTCCCTCCCACCGCGCTGGGAGTCTGTGGGAACCCAGGGTCAGGAGAACAGGGCACGTCCAGGAATCTGCAGCCATTCCTCCGAGGGGATGAAACTGCTATTTAAGGAAAGGAAAAACACAGCGAGAGGGTTTTATGATGACGTCCAAAATGAGACAAAGAAAAGCATTAATGTAAACAGTTAAGATCCAAGCGAATGGACTTCGTGTTTCAGTCAGCTCGGATCGTGAGAATTAATGGATGGCAGTGTCAAGGTAAACCCCAAAACATGTCCGCATGAAAACATCTTATCTGCTGACATTGCAGGAATGAACGTAACACTGGGGAGGTCTTGTCACAGAGCGTGACTTCATGGTCTGAGCTACTCTGCAAACGAACGATGGTCCTGACCCCAAAGCACAAGTAACACCTGGAATTACAATTAACCTGGGCTCCCCAGTCTGCGAGTTTTGACTCTCTCTGCAGTCATGGAATGAGGAGGAAAGGGAACAGTGAAATGCTAGAAGATCAGTGATGCTTGACAGCAGATCAGCATTGACAGCAGACCAATGTTTCCAAGACTCACAGATGAGAAGAGGTTGTATTTACAGGCTCTGAGGGCTTCTCTGGGTCAGGGCGCTCTGAAATGTAATGCAGTCCCACCCCATCCCATCCAGGATGGGGGAGTAAGGGTTTACATTAGAATATGAGTGAAATTCTAGTTTACAGAAACCAGAGTTCATCAGAGGGCCCTACAGTCAGCTGTCTGTACTTGCCCTCCCACTTCGTAGATGGGCAAGATTTTGGGATTGGTTCCCATTTATGATCAACTTCCTTTGCTGTTTGGGTGCATGTTGCAGAAAACAACAAAGAAAAGAAAAAGCCCCAATCCTGTAAGGTAGAAATATGGGATTGTAAAGTGAGAAAACTGGTAACGGAGTGAAGAATCTGAAACTACTTCTAATGCATTTTTCAAGTGGCAAGGTTTCAAGTTATGTCCCTCTGCTTTAATTTTCCCACTTAGTGGCAGATCCTCAGCTGGGGCAAAATGTTCTAGGACCATTGTATTTTAAGATGAAATCCTGTTGCCATTGCAAGCAAAACTGCTATTGATTCTATTGGCACAGGGATTCCAGCATCTGTGCTGAAATCTGTGGGTTTCACACTCTGCAGGGGGGTCAAGTATTGGCTTTAGACACAGTTTTCATTGAGGATTTTATGCAAGGAAACATCCCAATTGTTCAAAGTCTGCATTAAAAAAATGCTGGTTCCACAGCATTTTTAATTTGGAGCCAAATTTAAGCTAATACCTACCCTTTCCCCATGTCAGAATGAGCAATATGAAAAAAAAGACAAAAGATTTCTTATTAAAATCTGAAAGTGAGGTCACAGAGGTTAAGGAGCTCTGGAAAATATAAATCCTTACGATGCATGCCTGCTTGTTTTTGTCTGAATGGGAACATTGCTTTGCCTTTCAAGTGACAGGGTTTGCAGGGTGGAAACAATAGCTGCTGACAGAGAAGAAGAAAAGCCCCACATCTGAAAACAAAGATGGAACTGAGACTCCACCTCAGGGCAGCTGAGATCCTGAGTGCTTTTTGTTTTAGAGGAACTGCCCCCTAGGGATTAGAAAGCTAAATACTTGACCCAAAAAACAAACATAAAGATGCTATGTTATTTTTCTAAATTAGTGCAAAAACAAGGACCACCCATAAAGATGCAGCTTCTCATGGTGTTCTTGATTGAGAAACACCGTGTGGAAGCTGGGGATACAGTAGTCTGTCTATCGATGCTCTGCAAAAACCTCTGATGGGCCATTCATCGTCAGTGCTAACACACCCAGGGAGCTGTGCTCACAGTGCTTCAAATTACAGGGGACAAGAACGAGAGAAAATATCTTCCCTGCCTCCAAAAGGTGGTGTGATTAGCCCCGAGACTTTGCCTTCTGCCTTCTGCATTCTTTTCTCAACATCTGCAGATTTTTTTCCTTCTGTTTTGGGCACTCTTCCCTCCCTTGAGAAAATAGCTTTTTTATTTCTACCGTCACACCCGTGGGCTGCTCAAGTCGCTGCTGTACCAGGACAGACAGAGAATGTGCTAGTCATGAGAAGTTTATTCACAAGTTGGGTCCTGATTCTGCAACGATGTCGGCACCTGTTTCGTTTCAAGGACTTGAAACCAGCTTGCTGAACTCTTTCCAGCACCAGGGACAAAAGTTTGCAGGCTGATTCTTTTAAAGAAAAATCCAAAGTGCATTCCTCTTGTATTACAAGCTAGAAAGTCTTCTGAGAAAAACCCATCAGTTCTTATTTTCTCTAGGATATGTTGCGTAGGAGTATAATTACCTTAAATCAGACACAAACCATGAAGGAAACAGATGCTTATTTCTTTCAGAGATTAGTCAACCTTGCAGAGTGTCCAATAGGAAATAGAGTAGAAATCAGGCAATATATTTCATAAGCACCAAGTAAATTAAAAAATTGCTCAGGAAATTAGTATTTTTTATGATTGGTAAAAAAGAGGTTTTTTTTTTTTAATGCAGGCTGTAGCAAGATTTCATTAATTTTCATGTTTCCAGTCTCTCTAGCAATCATATTTTGAACAGTTACATCTTCTAGTTCTGCCTAGTGGTTTGAAACAGGAGAAAAGAGGTGAGTTTTCTTCTTGAAACAATACCAGCATCTACAGTCACAACAACCTGAGTCTTTACTGAAGCCTCAATTCTAGGATTTCTGAGCAAGCTGAGTAAGTTCAGGATTTCTCAAGAGCTGCTGATCATCTTCTTTAGTGGACTTTAAAGCCTAAATATCTTTGAAGAGCCGGGGTTGCTCCCCAGACTGGATCAGTCCCCAAAGTAGCATTTTTGCTTTCAGACTTTACTGTCTGCCATAACACCAGCTCTGGAGAGATGGGAACCTTAAAGCATCTTTCTGGCCTCTGCTTACTAGAGATTTTCTGGTTCATTAAAGCCTTGATACATTAACGGCCTGTGCATGATTTCAGAGACTGGCGTGCCAAACTCCTGCAGTTCAGGCCTGGAGCTTGTTAGTGTAATTTTCTAAAGATTAGCAAGCATTAATTCCCCTGGAAAGCCTTGGGGAAACGCTGTTAATCTCTTCTGACTGCTGCAGCAGTGCATGTTTATGGAGGGTGCCTGCTGACGTTCTCACCACTGCAGGGGAGATGTGAGTCTTAAAGAAAGTTTCTCCTTTAGAAAAACTGCATCAATTGCAATTGGGAATCATTAGCTAGTGGTAGCTTCATTGAGTCAGACGCTTCATTTTACTTCTCCCAGGTATTTTGAGCCCTGGAGGCCTTCAGGGCAAAAGAATCCACAGAAGATAGACACTGACTAAATTCCGTCTTTGGTTTCAGTGGTGTAACTCCTATAAACCTCAACAAGGTTGGACGGGTATCCAACAGGTGGAATTTTACTTGGTGGAAGGAAAGCATACATATTTTAACACAGACAAGTGGTATATTATTACAAAGTGAAAAAAATACCTGGTTAATTCAATTTCCTAGCCACCAAGTGGAAAGTTCTAACATTAGAGTGGAACATTTTTGGTAGAATTATGAATGAATGACAAGTTCTGGGACAATATTTACAGGTCAAACTTCGCAGTATATATGCATGCAGGGTGTTGTATAACACGGAAACGATACTAATGACAATAAAAAAAGCCTAATTCTACATTAAGGAACCCAAAAGAGGAGCTTGGATAGTGACTTCTTATATATTTAAAAGCTTTTTATCAATTCTATACAAGCTAATGGAGATAGGGTTTTGAATGTTCCCCTTCGGAACCCTACTCCTAATGCAGAATGATTTTCACCGATTTACGGTTTTACACTGGTGCAGAGATCAGCAGAGCCTTGCCCCACCAAATGTATAATCAGCTGTACATCAGCGATCCCCAGAACAGGGAAACACTGCAAGCAAAGAGCCGAAAGGAGGACAAATCGTTTGGATAGTCTGGCCATTGTTTTCATATCTTTAGTGAAGCTGGGGAAATAGATTTGCTGGTCCTGACAAAAAAGCCTTTTGTGCGTTGTAGGAGAAGGAGACCCTGGGGGCCGCAGAACAACAGGCTTCCTTTGACACACGGATTGATTGCTTTCAGGAAGCCAATGCGGATAGCTCAGAGTGATTGAATTCCAGTGTTGCTTTTTCAGGATCATCTAATTACATTACAGACTCTATCACGATGCTTTAAATGGCCACAATCTCTTTTGCCACAGTAATGAAATAACCACTGCTTAAAATAATGACGTATTTTTTTTAAACGGACTTGGCAGCCAGCTAGAAGGCAGGCTCCTGTTCAACGGTGAAGACAGCTACATGGATGTCACTGTGTCATCTAGCCCTCCCATGAGCAGTGTGGTGTGGGTCTGTCTCTTCAGCTCCCATGCTTCACAGCTCCTATTTCCTACGCTGGCTAAAGCCCATGTTTGCAGGAGTTTGCGTGAGGAAGACAGCTCAGTGCCGTGGGCCACCGTTGCGTTTGGGCAGCTCACGAGCATTAGCAGACTGGCACTCACAACACAGAGAAGCAGGGAATTGCTGGCTTGCTTTCCGGAACGAGCGCCTGTGGAATAGCTGATTGTTATGTTGTACTGTGGTATCCCCGGGAATCCACTGTGCCGGCTGCTGTACAAAAATAAAGGGAGATTTCCTGCCTCAGGACTTCACAACTGACGATAAAGCAACTGCTGACAGGCAGATGCAGACAGAGATATAAGAAGGAGGAAACGATGGGGCAGTCCTGGTCAGCACAGCACTCCTGGGTGCCAGTTGCATCAGCAATAGCGTGGGTTTTGAAGACCTTATGACCATTCAGAGTTGGAGGAGACAAAACCAGCATAAAACTTTAGCGCACTGAGGCCAGACGTATCAGCAGATGCAACTAGTGCCTCAGGGAGCCCTTTGCGCCTTCAACCGGCCCGTGCTGCTTTACAGATCCATGCAAACCTTTCTGAATTTTCCAGCAAAACACATGGCTCATTCCTTACCCTAAACAAACCAGCTTCTTGCAAACCGCAGGGGCTGCGGTTGCCTGGTTTAAGAAGGTTTCTCCTTTCCCCGCAGTACTTCTGCTCTTGGTGGGAGACGCCTGCTTTGCCCCATAGCGAGGGCACTCACAGAAGAGGCTGGCCATGGGTATCCTCCGCTCCTCAAGGGCTCTCCTCCCCACAGCAGCTATCCTGCACACCACACAAGCAGGCGCTTGTGAAGAACGAAGGAGGCTCATGACTGTTTGGTTACAAACTTTATAAAATGCCACTGTAATTTATGGCCGATTTCCCTTTCCTGTCATCAGCGCCACAACTGCAGGGAAGCTCTGTGCTGCTTGCTGGGGGAATCTGTGGTTTATGTGCACGGCGTCCTTCGATGCCGAGTTACCAAGGACACATTTCTTGCACAGATGCTGTTTTTTTCCTGAAAGTGATGAATTCCAGAGATCACAAAAGCTAGAAAACTGTCAGCAAAGAGCTTGTGGCTCAGGGAAAGAAAAGGCAGCTGCTGGCGGGGGAACCTCTGCTCACGGCGCCTTGCTGTGACCTCAACCTTTGGCAGGGACTCACTGAAGAGGAAAGGTATTTCGGAGCACAAGCCGGCTCACACACGGAGGTCACCGAGAGCAATGCCAAAGACATTTGGGGATACACAATCAGGAGGGCTCCCGCACTTTTAAGGGTTTGCAAAAGAAGACCATGAAATTCCTCCCCACCATTGCTTCTGTAGCTTTACAACAATTTACTCCGTATATCTAATTAAATTAAATTCTTTACGATTTTGTGCAAAAAATGCTTGTGGCTCTTCCACAGCCTGAAGGGCTGCCCACTTCTGCGAGGACACAAACTGTGTGTAAACTGTTTCTCCTTTTCAGACTGATCTTTTTCTACTCTGGATTGAAATCTGCACTTTATTTACAAACATCAGCTTACTGAATAAGCTACTGAGGGCTGTAACTGTTGACCTATGTCAGGGTCATCCAAAACATCAAAGCAGAGGCAATTTATGAGGGCGGGCTGGTAAAAGACGGCGCCTTGTCTCTCCTCCTGTCCAGCTCTGTACAGCAGCTATAGTTGGAGAGGCTCAATCAGTTCAGCTTCTGTGAGCGTATTTTAAAAGCATGGGCTGTAACTTTTACAGGCTGAAGATTAAATATCAAATGCAGTCTTGATGTCAGCAAGCACAAATCTCCCGAATTCCACAGAGTTACGCTGCCATTTACTTCTACACAGTGAATAAATACGGAAGTGCATGCTCGGGGGATTACGGGGAGGTAGGACCCAGGTTCGGAAGCATCGAGGTTGGATCGATGTCGAAGGCACTGCGTTAGGATAGCCCACCGGGCTCTCTCACTTCAGAAATTAGAGCCACTGGCACGAAAAGTCAAAATGGCTTTGTCAATATGATCAAAATGTTATAAAATCCCTGCTCATTCCTAACTTTATGTTAGTGGCGAGAGCTGCTCATCCCCTCAGGCCTGGAACTCAGATCGAAGAAGTCCTCTTGAGATCATCTTCCTCAGTTTTCCCAGCTTGCAGATTGGACAGATCACTGATTTTCTCTCCCCGTCAGTTTAAATTTTTCCTCTACCTTATGCGAATCAAAGTGATTTGTTGCTTTTCATTTCATTTTGCATTTTTTTTCGGTTAGTTTGTTTTCTGGCAGGTTGAAAGATTGAAAGGAGCAATTCATCTTTTGGATAAAGTATTTCACTGAACAGCCCATAGTCAAGAATTGGGACACTTGTAATACATTACAGATTCATACAAGCAGCTGGTCTCTGTTTTTCTTGCAACAAATAAATAGATATGCAAATCTAAGCTATCAGCAGCTCAGATTCACAGGAGAAACTGCAAAAAACCATCCAGCTCATTCAGAGGAGACACATTATGAAAACAGTTTCAGGTTTCAAAAAGGCTGTAAAAGTGCAAAAGGAGGAGAAAACTAGGCACAATTTCTTCTTGCTCCAGCTCCTTCTGTAACGTTTTATTTTCACATTTGCCATTTAACAGGCAAACAATTTGCACCAAAACAGTAGCATTTCCGCTGATGAGATTTGATGAGATTGGATGTGCACAGTCCACAGGAATACCTTTAAGCGTGACTCCCTTCTTTGGTTGCTCCTGACCTCAGAAAAGCATTTTCAGTTGTGAATGACACTCAGATATAGCTTGCTGGACATGCTTGGCTAAATATAGCAACCAAAGCAAAAAAGTCATTTTTATTAAAACGTATTAAGACATCAATTTCACCAGGAATGACAGTCTTCCAACTTTCTCTTGCAATAAAGAAAGCGTTTGGAAAGCAGACAAATTAGTTAACACATTACATTCTTACGGTGCTGATCACCAGTTGATAATGTTATACGGTCTCTAGTTCTTGTCTTTGCCATTCTTTCTTTTCTCAGGTTTGGAGGAGAACACAGCATTTCTGCTGTTAGTTACCGGATGGAGCTGAGTCTAGTAGACGTAGAGTTGGTTTGATGCCTTTATCTCTATCAGAAGTCATTTTTTGTGGTACAGCTGCTTCCTGGACCTGGGGATAGGCGTCAGATCCCCCAAATGGGCTTTCTCTGATTATTATTTGTGACGATTCCTATTGCGGGTCTGAAGGAGGTAGTGAGGCAGTAACACACCTTAGACTTTTACTCTCCATCCCTCATTTCACCCAGACAAATAAGCAATACTATTTAGACACAGACTCTCAATGACTGTGTTTGTTGCAGTTGGGCAAACTGCACATTACAATTTCTATGGCTCCCTTAATCGCAATGTTGGGCTCTCCTCCGGGAGAGGGCGAACCTTTCACTGCAGCAGCCTGAGTTTGTTTTGATGTCGGCATGTCCTTTCGCTAGAGGGACCCGGGACCAGCCTCCAGCTCAAAATACTCAAACTATCAGCTCCCAACAACAGACTAGTTACTGCCTCTCACATATGTACATAGCCAGCGATGTACGAGATCACTGAAGGCAGATTCGAATCTTCTCGTCTCACCCGGTGTTCCCTTGCAAGGTTTGACATGTTTAAGCTAACCCTCTCCCTTCCACGCTGGCTAGGGAAAAGCAGTCTTTTTGCCTGCAGCCGCAGGTGCCACATCACTTTGACAAGCCTTCTTCTTCCTGCACACCCAGGATGACTTCCTCCCTCAGGTCCCCGCACCTTCCTGCACCTCGGCTCTCTAAAATGGCTACGTATCACTCTTTGAACTTAGGCTGAGCCACAGAAAGAGTAAATGAACTTGTAACCTCATGAAGCCAAAGACGAGATATTTTGCAATAAACAGTTTTTTACCACTTTCTCAAGAACTATTATCTAGGCCCTTTGAACTTAGGTCCTACCGTATGTCCTTATGTCTCCACCATACACAAACACCTAAGGCCCTTCACCTGCTCATGCAAAGTGCTACAGGCATTTACCAGTGTTCTAAAGCAGTCCCAACAAAAAAATCAAACTACAGTCCGAGAGCATTTCAGTGATCTTCAGTTGAAGGTCACTCATGTGTATAAAAGCAGAGCATTTTGTTTGCGCAAGGCTTTAAGAGTATGCTTAACCTTAAGCATGTTAAGAAAGGTTGCCAGTCAGACTACTCACATGTTTAAAATTACAGATGGCCTGTAGTGTTTTACTGGTTTGGGATCTTGGACCACAAAGCACGCAAAGGAGATCTGCCAGGCTTCAGATGAACCACAAGGGCAAATTTAATCTCCTTAGAAATGTGTGGCTGACTCGATACAGATTTTCTGGTGCACAGATCAAAGGAAGAGCTGTGCACTGGGCTAGCACGTGTCTCCCTCTGTGAAATAAATGCAGAAAAAAATGGAACAAATGTGAGAAAACAATGAATGGGGTTTCAATCTCTGCAAAGATCCCCTACATTTAGTAAAGAAACCCTACCTGTTGGCTAGAGGAGGGAACTGGGGAATGCACAAATTTTGTTGCTGCCTTGAGAGCACAAAACCCCCCAAACTGCCGCAACTACTACACTGAGTAGTTTGCTGCCTACTTCTTCCACCTCCTTGGACCACTCGATCTAAGGAATAAAGTAACAGCATTGTTGGGGCCCTTGCGGTACTTCAGAACAATAATCTATATGAAATATAGAGTATGGAACTACACTGTTTAGGATTAGTTGCTTAGCACAACTTGC